>NC_142808.1:16222955-16419510 GCF_049724085.1 Artemia sp. Qi Xiang Cuo | reverse complement strand
CTTAGAGTTTTAGTTAGAGTTCTAGTTTACTTTAGTTTTAGTTAAGAGTTTAGAGTTTTAGCTTAGAGTCTTAGCTTAGAGTTTTTTTTAGAGTTCTAGTTTAGTTTAGTTTTCGTTAATAATTTATAATTTTTATATTATATTATTTTCTTATAGTTTTTTTTTTAGATCTATTTTAGTTTAGTAATAGTTAAGAGTTTAGAGTTTTAGCTTAGATTCTTAGCTTAGATTTTTTGTTAAAGTTGAAGTTTAGTTTAGTAATATTTAAGAGTTTAGAGTTTTTTTTAGCTTAGAGTCTTAGCTTAGAGTTTTAGTTTGAGTTTAGTTTTAGTTAAGAGTTTAGAGTTTTTAGCTTAGAGTCTTAGCTTAGAGTTTTTGTTAGAGTTCAAGTTTATTTTAGTTTTAGTTAAGAGTTTAGAGTTTTTAGCTTAGAGTCTTAGCTTAGAGTTTTAGTTAGAGTTCTAGTTTAGTTGAGTTTTAGTTAAGAGTTTAGAATTTTACCATAGAGTCTTAGCTTAGAGTTCTAGTTTGAGTTGAAGTTTAGTTTATTTACAGTTAAGTATTTAGAGTTTTAGGTTAGAGTCTTAGCATCAAGTTGTAGTTTAGTTAAGTTTTAGCTAAGAGTTTTGAGGTTCAACTTAGAGTCTTACCTTAGAGTTTTTGTTAGAGTTATAGTTTAGTTTAGTTTTAGTTAAGAATTTAGAGTCTTAGCTTAGAGTCAAACCTTAGAGTTTTTGTTAGAGTTCTAGTTTAGTTTAGTTTTAGTTAAGAGTTTACAGTTTTACATTAGATTCATAGTTTAGGGTTTTAGTTAAAGTGATAGTTTAGTAAAGTTATAGTTAAGAATTTAGAGTTTTACATTACAGTCATAGCTAAGAGTTTTAGTTAGAGTTCTAGTTCAGTTTAGTTTTAGTCGTGAGTTTAGAGTTTTAGCTTAGAGGCTTAGCTTATAGTTTGTGTTAGAGTTCTAGTTTAGTTTAGTTATAGTTAAGTCTCGAGTTTTTAGCTTGGTGTCTTAGCTTAGAGTTTTTGTTAGAGTTCTAGTTTAGTTTACTTCTAGTTAAGAGTTTAGAGTTTTAGCTTAGAGTCTTAGCTTATAGTTTTATGTTAGATTTCTAGTTTAGTTTAGTAATAGTTAAGAATTTAGAGTTTTAGCTTTGAGTCTTAACTTAGAGTTTTTGTTAGAGTTCTAGTTTAGTTTAGTTATAGTTAAGAGTTTGGTGTTTTACCTTAGAGACTTAGCTTAGAATTTTAGTTTAGTTTAGTTTTAGTTAAGAGTTTAGAGTTTTAACTTAGAGTTTTATCTTACATTTCTTATTAGATTTCTAGTTTAGTTTAGTTTTAGTTAAGAGTTTAAAGTTTTTAGCTTAGAGTCTTAGTTTATAGTTTTTTGTTGAAGTTCTAGTTTAGTTTATAGTTTTAGATTGTACTTAGAGTTTTAATTAGAGTTCTAGTTAAGTTTAGTTTTAGTTAAGACTTTAGTGTTTTTGATTAGAGTCATAGCTTATTGTTGTTTTTTTAGTTCTTTCTTAGTTTTGTTTTAGTTAAGAGTTTAGAGTTTTAGCTTAGAGTCTTATCCTAGAGTTTTTGTTAAAGTTCTAGTTTAGCTTAGTTATAGTTAAGAGTTTGGAGTTTTACCTAAGAGACTAAGCTTACAGTTTTAGTTTAGTTTAGTTTTACTTAAGAGTTTAAATTTTTAGCTTAGAGTCTCATCTTAGAGTTTTGGTTAGAGATATAGTTTAGTTTAGTTTTAGTTAAGAATTTAGTGTTTTTAGCTTAGAGTCTTAGTTTAGAGTTTTTGTTGAATTTCTAGTTTAGTTAATTTTAATTTAGAGTTATAGATTAGACTTAGAGTTTTAATTGGAGTTCTAGTTTGGTTTAGTTTTAGTTAAGAGTTTAGAGTTTTTAGCTTAGAGTCATAGCTTAGTTTTATTTAGATTTCTAGTTTAATTCAGTTTTGGTTAAGAGTTTAGAGTTTTACCTTAGAGTCTTAGCCTAGAGTTTTAGTTAGAGTTAAAGTTTAGTTTTGTTACAGTTAAGAATTTAGATTTTTTGCTTGGAGTTATAGCTTAGAGTTTTACTTAAAGTTATAGTTTTGTTAAGTTTTAGTTAAGAGTTTCGAGTTTTAGCTGAGTCTTAGATTAGAGTTTTTTTTAGAGTTGTAGTTTAGTTTAGTTTTAGCTAAGAGTTTAGAGTTTTACCGTAGAGTATTAGGTTAGAGTTTTTGTTAGAGTTCTAGTTTAGTTTAATTTTAGTTAAGAATTTGATGTTTTTACTTTGAGTTTCATTTGGAGTTATATTTTAGTTTACTTTTAGTTAAGAGTTTAGTGTTTTAGCTTATAGTCTTAGCTTAGAGTTTTAGTTAGAGTTCTAGTTTAGTTTAATTTTAGTTAAGAGTTCAGAATTTTAGCTTAGAGTCTTAGCTTAGAGTTTTTGTTAGAGTTCTAGTTTATTTTAGTTTTAGTTAAGAGTTTAGAGTTTTTAGCTTAGAGTCTTAGCTTAGAGTTTTTGTTGAAGTTCTAGTTTAGTTTAGTTGTAGTTAATAGTTTAGAGTCTTAGCTTAGAGTTTTTGTTAGAGTTGAAGTTTAGTTTAGTAGTAGTTAGGAGTTTAGAGTTTCAGCTTAGAGTCTTAGCTTAGAGTTTTTGTTAGAGTCCTAGTTTAGTTTAGACTAGCTAAAACTCTAAACTCTTAACTATTGCTAAACTAAACTTCAACTCTAGAACTAAGAACTCTAAGCTAAGACTCTAAAGCTAAAACTCCTAAACTCTTAACTATTGCTAAACTAAGCTTCAGCTTTAACAAAAACTCTAAGCTAAGACTCTAAGCTAAAACTCATAAACTCTTAACTATTACTAAACTAAACTAGAACTCGACAAAAACTATGCTATGACTCTAAGCTAAAAATATAAACTCTTAACTAAAACTAAACTAAACTAGAACTCTAACTAAAACTCTAAGCTAAGACTCTATGGTAAACTCTAAACTCTTAAATAAAACTAAACTAAACTAGAACTCTAACTAAAAGTCTAAGCTATGACTCTAAGGTAAAACACCAAACTCTTAACTAAAACTAAACTAAACTAGAACTCTAACAAAAACTCTAAGTTAAGACTCTAAGCTACAAAACTCTAAGCTCTTAACTAAAACTAAACTAAACTAAAACTTTAAGCTAAGTCTCTAAGGTAAAACTCCAAATTCTTAACTATATCTAAACTAAACTAGAAGCTCTAACAAAAACTCTAAGCTAAGACTCTAAGCTAAAACTCTAAACTCTTAACTATTAATAAACTAAACTTCAACTCTAACAAAAACTCTAAGCTAAAACTCTAAACTATTTACGAAAACTAAACTAAACTAAAACTTCAACAAAAACTCTAAGCTAAGACTCTAAGCAAAACTCTAAACTCTTAACTAAAACTAAAATAAACTAGAACTCTAACAAAAACTCTAAACTAAGACTCTAAGCTAAAAAACTCTAAACTCTTAACTAAAACTAAACTAAACTAGAACTCTAACTAAAACTCTAAGCTAAGACTCTAAGGTAAAACACCGAACTCTTAACTAAAACTAAACTAAACTTCAACTCTAACAAAAACTCTAAGCTAAAACTCTAAACTATTAACTAAAACTAAACTAAACTAGAACTTCAACAAAAACTGTAAGCTAAGACTCTAAACTAAAAACTGTAAACTCGTAACTAAAACTAAAATAAACTAGAACTCCAACAAAAACTATAATATAAGACTATAATATAAAATTATAAACTATTAACTAAAACTAAACTAAACTATAACTCTAAATAAAAATCTAAGATAAGACTATAAGTTAAAACACCAAACTATTAAATGAAAATAAACTGAACTAGAACTCAAACTGAAACTCAAAGGTAAAAATCAAACTCTTAACTAAAATTAAACTAAACTAGAACTCTAACAAAAAAAACTAAGCTAAGACTCTAAGCTAAAACTCTAAACTCTTAACTATTACTAAACTAAAACTTCAACTCTAACAAAAACTCTAAGCTAAGACTCTAAGCTAAAACTCTATTCTATTAACTAAAGCTAAACTAAGCTAGAACTTCAACAAAAACTCTAAGCTACGACTCTAAGCTAAAAACACTTAACTCTTAACTAAAACTAAAATAAACTTGAACTCTAACTAAAACTCTAAGCTGAGACTCTAAGGTAAAACAACAAACTCATAAGTAAAACAAAAAAAAACTAGAAATATAACTTAAAATAAAAGTTAAAACATCAAACTCTTAAATAAAAATTAACTGAACTAGAACACTAACTAAAATTCATAGCTAAGACTCTAAGCTAAAACTCGAAACTCAGTACTAAAGCTTAACCAAACTACAACTAAAAGTAAAACCCTAAGGTATGACTCTAAGCTAAAACTCTAAACTCTTAACTATAACTCAACTAAACTTCAACTCTAGCAAAAATTATAATCTAAGACTCTAATGTAAAACACTAAACTATTAACTAAAATTAAAAAACAATAGAACTCTAACAAAAAAACTCTATGAAGAGGCTACAGGCAAATGATCGAGGACATTACTGTGAAAAAGCTAAGCTAAAACTTTAAGTTAAACTCTAAGCTATGACTATAAGCTCAGACTCTAAATTCCTAACCTTATCTAAACAAAACTTCAACTCTAGCAACACCTCATAGATAAGTTTCAGGGCTAAAACTCTAAACTCTTAACTAAAACTAAACTAGAACTCTAACTGAAACTCAAAGGTAAAAAATCAAACTCTAAACTAAAATTAAACTAAACTAGAACTCTAACAAATAAACTCTAATATAAGAATCTAATCTATAAATCTAAGCTCTTAAACATTGCTAAAGTAAAATTAAACTCAAACAAAACGTCTAAGCTAGGATCCTAAGCTAAAACAACACTCTTGCCTAAAACTAAACTAAACTAGAAATTCAACAAAAACTCAGAGATATTAATCTACGGTCAAAATTCTAAAATCAGAAATAAAACTATACTAAACTATAAATCTAACTAAAAACTCTAAGCTAAGACTCTAAGGTAAAACACCAAACTCTTAACTAAAAACTAAACTAAACTAGAACTCTAACTAAAACTCAAAGGTAAAAAATCAAACTCTTAACTAAAATTGAAATAAACTAGAACTCTAACAAAAAAAACTCTAAGCAAAGACTCTAAGCTAAAACTCTAAACTCTTAACTAAAACTTATCCAAACGAAAACTTTAAGTCAAACTCTAAGCTATGACTCTAAGCTAAAACTCTAAATTCTTAACTGTAACTAAACTAAACTTCAACTCTAACTAAAACTCTAAGCTAACACTCTAAGCTAAAACTCGAAACTCTTAACTAAAACTTAACCAAACTAAAACTTTAAGTAGAATTATAAGATATGACTCTAATCTAGAGCTCTAAATTCTGAACTGTAACTAAACTAAACTAGAACTCAGAATAAAACTCTAAGCTACGACTCTAAGCTAGAAATTCTAAACTTTTAACTTAAACTTAACTAAACTAGAACTCTAACAAAAACTCTAAGCTAAGACTCTAAGCTAAAAAACTCTAAACTTTTAACTAAAACTAAACCAAACTAAAACTCTAAGCTAAGTCTCTAAGGTAAAACTTCAAACTCTTACCTATAACTAAGTTGTGGGTGAAAAGGATGGGTACTTCAATTGTAAAATGGGTTTAGGACGGTCACTAAGAAAAGAACTTGTTCTGAAATGCCTTTTGAAAATTATTGCTTGGTGTTGGGCATTCAAAAAGCTGTAAAGTAAAGTTGTGGGTGAAAAGGATGGGTACTTCAATTTGTAAAATGGGTTTAGGAGGGACATTAAGAAAAGAACTTGTTCTGAAATGTCTTTGAAAAGTATTGCTTGGTGTTGGAGCATTCAAAAAGCAGTATAGTAAGAATGGGTCTTTCAACATGTAAAATGGGTTTAGGATGAACATTAAGAAAATAACTTGTTCTGAAAAGATATAATAAAGCCTTAAAAAAGTATTAAAAATGGGGAGGGGGACTCTTTGGGGGCCCGGGGAGGGCCTTTGGGAGCCCGGGGGACCTTTGAGGCCGGGGGGCTTCCTTTGGGGTTGGGGTATGGGGATCGGAACCCTTTGGGGTTGGGGTAGGGGGATCAGAGCCCTTGGGGGCTGGGGTAGAGGACCTCGCAACACTGTTCAAATATAACGTGTGTATTATAACGACCACAGAGTTTCACCATCAAATTCGCTTCTAAAACCACTTCTAAAATAATCTTTTAAAATGTCTAACTGATTTACCGAAATAATTCCCTAAATTGTCTAAAACCGTTTCGCCCAAATAACCACTAAACATAATTTCAACGCCTTCTTTTTGTTTTTGGCATCCCTGCGCTGTCAAATATGAAATTACTGTAAAACCCTTTCCCACATAATTCTCTTCATCTCTAAACACGTGGTCCTGTTTCCTATTCCTGGATCTTAACATTTGCCCCTAGCGTGCACTTGGCCAAAACAACAACAACAAATAAATCGACCTTGAAACATCCATCAAAGTGAGAAAAATCTCGTTTTTCCATTCTCACTGACAAAAACCATAAAACATCCATAAATTGCTGTTGACATCCATGAAAAACAACAAATAAATTGACTAACACACATAACCGGCCAAAAAACATTCATAAAAGTGGGAAAAATCCGATTTTTTCAAGTGAGAAAAATCCTGTTTTTTCATTCTCAGTGAGAAAACCATCTCACTAGGGACTCTATGCCCATATACGGTGTAGGGTCACGAGTCAATAAGGCCTTTCTACTGATAGTTTGGTGTTTTTATTTTAAGGTTTGGTTTTTATATTTTATCAGTTTTATTCGGCACCGAGGACGGTCAAGCGGAGGTCTTGACCGAAATATTTGCATAATTTTGCAATTTTTTCACTGGCTGTTAATTGTCCTCGTTTTTCTTCGCGATTTTATGTTTTATCATGAGTAGCCAGTATGGTATGAGAAATTATTTGACATTGCAATCATTTGATCAACATAAGTTCATATGATCAACATATGTTTGATCAACATAAGTCTTATTGTGCAATCTTAAGGGTTTTGCGAGTTGGATCTAATTTGGGTCAATTTTAGATGAAAGGACTAGCAATTACTATCTGAGCTAGCATATTTAAGCTAGCTCAGCGAGCTGCTTTTGTGCTCGTGGAATACTTCTTAACGTGCCATTCTTAAGGCTTTGGCCCGTTGGACATAATTTGGGTCAATTTTTGATGAACATACAAGAAGGCACTATGCGAGCCTCATGTATAGTATGTGGCAAGGCCGTACCCAGAGGGGAGAATTAGGAAGGTTTGACCCCCCCCTCCCGAAATGTTTGTCTGACTCGGAAAAACGTAACAAATATGGATATAAACAAATTTTGTATGCGTTTTTTGAGGTACTTTATGTACCCCCCCCCCCGAATTTTTTTTAGTAAAACTGCCTCTGAAAAAAATCCTGGGTACGGCCTTGGTATGTGGTGATGAAAGTAAATTATTTCAGCTCATTGATAACTGATGTCGTAAGTTATTGTGCATTGGTTCGAATACCTTCCAATGCATATGTGAGCTGCTTTTAATTTGTGTAAGCATTTAGATATTTATATTTTATTGAAGTGTAACATACATTCCTAAGAAATTTTAATTAAAATTTTGAAATAGATATTGAAAATGCTAAGACAAACTTGGTGTTTGCTATGCATTATTCAGGTTTTTTTAGATTTATATCAATTTTTTTTTTCTGAGCCTATCATAAGGTTCTATTTTGTCCAAAATGTCGACGTTATTTTTGGGCAGCTTGCTTGGAAATGTTTAAATGAAACATATACAGTATATCTCTGCCGAAACGTGACACAAGCTATAATGCAACAAGTTTTTAATTAAAAAAATAATGTAAATGGGAAACGGTTGTAGATTGTTTAGTCTGGGGAATAGGTTTTTACTTGCATGGATGTGTATATCTTATTTTGGTAATTAATATGTATTTGTTCTGTGGGAATAAATTCTTAAAATAAGAATAATAAATGCTAGTTTAGTTAATACGAATTAAAAGGAATAAGAAAATAAACTTGGATTCAGTATTGGCTTTTAGGTATCGGTGAATTTACTTGAAAATAAATGTAATATAACCTGGTTAGTAATGTAAAAATTCTTGTCAATAATACTTAGCAACAAAGGGGACTGTACAAATGGGACTGCTGCTACTACTAACAAGTCGCAGCTGCCTGATGCCAACAAGGCTACGCACGCTACTTGTCTATCCCAATCTATTTAAGGCCTTCCTCTTTATACCCTCCAAAAAATTTCCAATTTTCCTTAAATCCTTACTTACAACCTTCTCCAACCCAATTTGGGGACGACCTGCTTTTTTTCGGCACTAGATTGTTGAAAAGGATGGCAGATGCTGGCAATCTGTCATCCTTCTCACGCAGAACGAGTCTTAGGCATATTGACCTTTCTGTCATTATAGCCCTAAAATATAGAACCATATTTTGGTACAGCTTACTGTTTGAAATACGGTAAGTAAGAAAGGTACCCAAAACAATCCGTAAACAATCCGTTTTGACAACATCTGAAAATCCTAGAATAACGGTCCAAAATAAATTTCTCAATATTAGAAAACGTACAAAATTTGTAAGAAAAATATTTTATTCTTTCAAAAAAGCCTGTCATCATTTGGTATTCAAAAATATATTTACTATGAACCCATGGCTGTGAAGTCGATTCATTCAAGATTTCTGGTTTCTTACGTTTTTGAATCGGACTTCTTCAACTTTTCCAGTTACAACTTCAAATTGTATAGTTTTTGACCGCCTGAATCCCATCATGCGTCGGAGCATCTGCTCACAACCACGTATTACACTGTGGGCCGAAGGCAGAGATTCAGGAGATAGGCACCTGCGCTCCGCAGACCATTGGTCAGCATGCGAAAAAAGATTTTTGAATCCCGCTAGGACCCTCCAAATTATGGGTCTGTAGGTCTATTTTCGCTCCGAAATATTAAGGTGAAAAAGAATCATTTTGATAAGACAAATATCGAGATGATTCTCCAACCTTGGACAATTAAAACAAATTTTGAAGAAAAAAAAGCTCATGTTGGAGCCTGTTTGTTTCCACTGATCCTGACTCAGGGGTGAATGCAGAATTAATGTTTGGGGGATATCAATGAAACTTGGGCTCCCCAATTGATCGCGGCTGCTGCATGCACGTCTCGTATAAGGGAGAAATCAAATGCTTCAAGAGACGATAAAAACTGATTTGATGGTGCAATTTCTTAGATAAAAATATCAAATAATTCACATGACTCAGGAATTATTTTATACTTAGATCAGAGATATACAAAATATTACCAGAGATATTGCGAGATATTTCGAGGAGTAATTTATATATAAAATTATCTGAGATATTAATTGGTGTGTTTTTCTTATTTTGCTATGTAAGCAAATTAGAGATGGAATGTTTCGTTGTCACCAGACGACGCAGCATGAGAAACTGCATCAGAAGCATATAAAAAGTCATTTTAGTATAACTAAAACTGCTGAACTGTAATTATTTCGGCTTTTTACCTTCGGGGGGAACCACCCCCTCGATCTAGCTTGGAGTTAAGGCCTGGTCCAAGCCGCAGAAATCTAATGAATCCAAGTTCGACAATAAAGCAAGGTCGACTCCTTCACTTCAACTCTAGAGTGTCGCTAGAGACAATAGCAATTGTTTCAAAAATAGAATTTGATTCCCTGGTTCCACAAACACAAGTAGTACATCAGCATTGTCCTTTATGGGTTTAAAAAAAAAAAAATTAAGCTGAAGAAATGCGTTTAACCGTTATTTTGGAAACCTCTCGTGCCATTTCCTTTATCAAAGATACGTGAAGCATTGAACGGAAGACTGAAAGGGAAAAGCTTCCCTGTTAAACGAGCCAGCCTGTCCTTGGCAACATCCTGTCTTTGTATAGCCGTCAATTTTAGATAGGAAATCCAGGTCCAGGATCTTAGAAATTTGAAGTCAAGCACTTTATTTAATCATAATCTGTGTCATGTCATATCTTGTTTTTTTTTTTCTTTTGTTTCTCTTTGACTGCTTTCTATAATTTTTTTTTTGGGGGGGGGGGGTCGATAGTAAATAGAAACGTATAGTGCTGTTTTGGGGGAACCAGAAGTAATTAGGGACAACCAGACTTCCTCCTATGTCTCTATTCTTCTAGGAGCCCTCTTGGCTTCCTGTGGCATCTGATCAAAAATTTTAAATATCTATTTTACTCAAAATGTGTGGAGCGTCCACAAAATGTGCCTTTGAAGGGTATGCCCTTTGCATCCCTTAGGACAAGGGCGCTATAGGATGTTGTTGGCACGTTATTCACGGATACATTTTGGTAAAAAAAAAGAAGGTGGATGTGTTACACCTTGTCATGAACGGAATCATGCAAAAAAGTTGTCTGTACGATTCTAGGTACAAATTTGACCCACGTACTCTCCGTCCCACTCCTCCATTCACCACCACCTTTTTGCAAAGGGGTAGGTATGTTGCAACTTGTTTGTGCAAAAACAAGTCGAATCTTTCCTTTGTGTTAAACCAAGCAAAGTCCGGACTTGGTGCAATAAAGTACAAATGTGAGTCAACTCTAGACTCAGTGCGAAAATGAGATAAGTCACCGCTCGTTTGATGAACGGTCTATGCCCAATCTGTGGATTAACTCGCTGCAATTTTGAGCTTATTCTTGAATCAGTGCAAAAAAGAGCTAAATTCAAGCTACGAACTGATTAAACTAAATACTAGCTGAGTCGAAGTTTAGGACCGAGTTTCTATTTGGGGTTAAAATGAGCTAAGTTCCGACTTAAAAAATTAGCGACTTAGAGAGCTTTTGTGCAGATAGTAGGTGGAAGGAAAAGACCTTGGCCTTTTAAAGTCAAGGAGGTACTGGATGAGACAGGTTTTTCTTTCGCTTGGAATGATGGCCTTAGACCAAATAGTCAATAATTGCAGTTGCAGTTTTACAAGGAAATCAAGTGGGTGCTGGAGGACCAGACGATACAGAAATGGGGTGAGGAGATTGAGAATTTGGAAACTTTAAGATGTAATAAAGAGGTTAAGATAGTGTATGGGCAGGAATTACCGGCTAGATACCTTACCTGTTGGATGCAGCTAAGATCTAATTGCCTTCCGATTCGTTCGAGATTGAAGGTTTTTGAAAAGAGGAGAAGTGTCCCGGACGGTATGTTTGCTTGCCCTCTTCGCCAAGAAGAGGAGGAAAATTTGGAGCATTGTCTCAGTCGTTGTCGAGTTCTTTTGAGGGTAAGGTAAAATTTATTAGGGAATGATGGATTGCTGCTTCCTGATGCCTTGAAGAGTACGTTGCCGCAGTTTATTTGTCTAGTGGGAAGACATCTTGATCAGTATTTTGCAAAAATGAAGAGAGTAGTTTTTTTTCCTCTTTATTATTGTGACGAGTGTTGTAATTTGTTAATCTTGCATGTTGTTTGTATACATGGACATTTTTTGGCTTGAAATACACGTTATCTTATAAACATATTTTTGATGCTTATTAAAGAAAAATTTGTACCCCCCCCCCCCACCGAAAAAAATTCCTGGATACAGCCCTGCTCACAGTAATCATAAATGTGTGTCTTCCTTTTTTTCCTCTCTTCCTCTGCTGTATTTTTTAGCCGTTCGGTATGTGGTGGATATGATTTAGTATTTAATTCGAACTAGTGTTTGTAATTATTTTTTAATGTTAATAATAGACTTATAGAAGAAATTGATAGAATAGGGAGCAAATTACGATTGGCCGATAATGATTCTGCATAGACATTGATGTCTAGCTAAGCAAACTTATGAATTAGACTTAAAGGCAGAGGTTGGATTGTCTGAATTATCAAAAGCTCTTGTTATGTCTCTCTTTAAAAGCCAAAGTTAGACTTAAAGGCGGAGGTTGGATTGTCTGAAATATCAAAAGCTCTTGTTATGTCTCTCTTTAAAAGCCAAAGTTAGACTTAAAGGCGGAGGTTGGATTGTCTAAATTATCAAAAGCTCTTGTTATGTCTCTTTAAAAGCCAAAGTTAGACTTAAAGGCAGAGGTTGGATTGTCTAAATTATCAAAAGCTCTTGTTATGTCTCTCTTTAAAAGCCAAAGTTAGACTTAAAGGCAGAGGTTGGATTGTCTAAATTATCAAAAGCTCTTGTTATGTCTCTCTTTAAAAGCCAAAGTAAACAACGTGTGGCCCATTTCAGAGGAAAGATTTCAAAATAATTCAAATATGACTTTATCGGCAAATGAAACGAAGGCATGTTTAAAGCCAGTTCCAGAGACTTCTTGAGAATTTCCCCCAGAGACTTCTGCTTAATTATTCGGTTGTCTCTTCCAGTAGACTGTGTTCCAGTGGCTTTTCCACTGTGGTCTTCTCTACTGGCTTTTTCGTGTCCAACTATTGTTCATGCCGAACTCAAACTGTATACTACTACTACTACTACTACTAACAACTAACTGCAGAAGTAAGCCGCCTGAGGTCAAATCAGCTATGTACGCTTTTCCTCCACCCCAATCTATTTCAAGCCACCCTCTTTACGCCCATCCAGAAAGTTCACAGTTCCTTTAAATCTTTCTTTATGACGTCCTCCACCCCAGACGAGGACGACCTGCTTTCCGTTTAGCCCTAGGCGTTTGACCGAAAAGAACAATCTTCGGCAATCTGTCATCCTTCATCCGCACAACGTGCCCTAGCTACCTCAACCTTTCTTTCATTATAGCCTTAGAGAGCGGCATTGAATCACATTTTTCGTGTAGCCTATTGTTTGACATACGGTCAGTCAGCCGCGTACCCAGAACAATCCGTAAGCAAAATCCTTACAAACAAACTGTATAAAGGGGAAGTTTTGGCGATATAAGTAAAGCAAGAAGGGCTAAATTATAGCTTATAGCTCTTGCAATACGGAGTGCTTGGCGAGACCTCTGGAGGGCAACTCTCCCTAGAAAAGACAAATTTTTTTTTTATTTAATCTAACGTCCACTTCTCTAGTGACAACAACTTCAAAATAAATACTTAAGCCTTAAATGTCACTTACACTTTTTTTTATCAAATAGTAGCCGAAAAGGACACACTTCAAACCACCGAAAACTACAAAAAAAAATCCATAAAAAAATGCCTTTCCTGTAATAAAGACGTCCTCCAACCGCAGGAAGTGCTTCTTCTAGTGGCTTTTCTTAATATTTAGGACTTTTTTTTTCCAAATGGTGGTCCCCCGTGTCTAACACACAAAATGGAGAAACCCTTTTATTGTCAAAAAGGAGAATCATAAAAATATTAATCGTTAAAAAATCAACTTATGTTTATTTTAACGTTAACAGACTTCGTCATTTAATAAAGCTGACAGAAGTCTCCATTTCAAACTGATTAATTAAAAAAACTTTTTGCACAAAATAAGAAAAAAAGTAAAAAACTCCATTAAACCAAAAATGAAAAAAATAGCTTCAAATAATCTAGCCGACGTTCAGCTACCACAAATTAGTATCATTAAATAAATGAAACCCATAACGAACAGCAATAAAACTGAGTCAAACTCAAAATAAGCAGAAAGTAATCTGAGTAGGGTTCTAAATCCTATGCTTTCTAAAAGCCAGAATATAATTTGTGTTTTACTGAAAAAAATTCAAATGAATTTACTGAAAAAAAAGTGCCAGTTTAGCATACACATGCTGATATTTATTTCTTAAAATCTTAATTAATTTTTTATTTCTCAAAGTTATAAAATTGAAAACATTTAAAAGAATTTTTTTCAGTCAAGTACAAATTATGTATTCTAGCTTTTAGAAAGCATAGGGTTTAGAACCCTACTCAGATTAATTTCTGCTCATTTTAAGTTTGACTTATTTTAATTTCTATTTGTTTTTGGGTTTCATTTATTTATTGATACTTATTTGTGGATACTTATAGGAAGGGAGCAGTATCCAAACTCTTGTTTGTAGTGGAACTATATTCGTCTTGAAGAATTTTAGAAAGAACTAATAAATTAAACTGAATATTTGACGTATAATGATATTAATTGCTGAAAGCTCATCAGTTCAAAATTTTACTGTAATTTAATGTTTATTTTCAATATTAATTACAAATGAATATATTTGTAATACAATTCTTTTTCAGTAAAGCTCCAATGACGCAGTAGGTTTTAGAATTTACAGTGAGATGAGGAGGCAATACTCAAAATCTGGTTTGTAATTCAAGCTTGATTTGCATATTAGATTTAAGTTTCACTCGTTTTAAGATTTGTTTATTCATTTACATTAGTATCTATTGTATTTTTGTTTGCATTGATTGTTTATTTAATTTCTGTCATTTATACGTACTTCAATAGCAAAATATATGTTTTTCGTTTTAAGCTTGATTTGTATATTCAATTTAAGCATTACTCACTTTAAGATTTATTTATTCATTTATATTATTACTTGTTGTATGTTTTTTGCTATGATTGTTTATTTAATTTCTGGTCGTTTTGAGTTTGAATTTTAAAATGTATTTGTATCTGCTGATCTTAAGTTTAAAATGGCCATTACTTATCTTTGAAAAACTTCTTTTTCGGAATTTTTTTTTAATTTTTTGTTCGTTTTTGATTGCAAAAACTTTCAAGTTTTTTTTTAAATTCCTTCTTTCAAAATCAATCGTTTTTCTTCAAAATCAAATGTTCATCAAAGTATCAAAACTAGTATCAAAGTAACAATATCAAATTAAAAAAATGGCTTTTGTCAACGTCGGAGTTTTTATTATCTGATGTTTGAACTATTTTAGCAAAATTGCTATCTCAAATTTTTTATCGGAAGGGTTTGGGGAAAAAGGGTGTGGTGGGGGGGGGGCTAATTGTCCTTCGATCTCCTTTGACTCTTTAAAATTGAAATAGAACTTACCATTTTCAATCAAATGAGCCCTCTCTGAAGTTTATAGGAGCATCCCTTCTATAAGAACCATATATGCCCCCAGAGCAATACTTAAAACGCCTGCTCCGGGGCCCTGGGGGGTTGAGTCGAAACAACAGTTTTTATTATCTGACATATGAACTATTTTTAACGAAATGACTATCTCAAAGTTTTATCGGTTGGGTTTGGGAAAATAGGGTGGGGGCGGGCTAGTTGCCCTCAGATATCTTTTGACTCTTAGAAAGTGAACTAGAACTTTCAATTCCCAGTCAAATGAGCCATCTCAGAAGTTTATACGAGCATCCCTTTAATAAGAACCTTATACGCCCCCAGGACAACACTTCCAACACCTACCCCCCGGGCACTGGGGGGCTGTGTTGATACCGGAGCTTTTGTTATCTAATTTTTGAACAATTTAAAAAAAAAATGGTTATCGTAAAATTTGTAGAGGATGGGTTTTGGGGAAAAAAGGCGTAGGGGGATAGAGAGTAGTAACCAAGGTACTATTTTGCGCGAAGCTATAGCAATTAGGTCAACCAAACGGGTTTCTGGTGGGTATAGTCTGGTTTGGTAGGTATAATCTGGTTTGGTGAGTACAGTCTGGTTTGGTAGGTACAATCTGGTTAGGTGGGTATAATCTGGTTTGGTTCAAGTTTTTCTGACACAATTTACCGGATTTCTAATTCACGGTATACATGACCGGTGCGTCTTGTTTAGCTGCCAATATAATCAATTGATTCCAGTTTTTCTAAACCAGTATTGTCTATAACTTAATTTACGTAGACAATGAACGATATTAATTAATGTTTTGAATAATAGGAGTGTGAATGATTCTAATTAGTGATTGGATTGTAAGACGGTGGAGAAAATAGGATTAAACTGATTAACAGTTAAGGTAACCCCGAAGGGGTTGTTAACTCAGGTAATTTGTTACTTGACCTAGCTTTACCTCTCCGATGTGGTCTGTATAGTACACAAGTAACGTTTGAAAAGTATTGTCAATTTAAAATAGGATCTAACGTTCCCTTCGTTCCCTCATTTCTGAGGGGCAGGGGAGGGTAGGAGAGGGGGAGGGGGAGTCAATTTTGGAGGTATAACAAGTACCATTCATTTCGATCTTAGCTCTATGTTGGCTCGTTTTAAATACTTCAGCTTGTCTATTCATTTGTGTTAAATAAAAATCTTGAATCTGGAAAATGCAAAAATAAGTATTAAAACAAAATGTACGATGCTGCTAATTAAGGAATAGTAGACTACACTCAGAATTGTTTGCATGAGAGGCCTGTCTGTGTCTCTTTGAGCTGTTTGTGTCTCTTGAGGCTGTGTGTGTCTCTTTGGGCTGTGTGTCTCTATGATGTGTTTGAGTCTTTTTTGGTCTGTTTGTGTGTCTCTTTGGGCTGTTTGAGTCTTTTTGGTCTGTGTTTGTCTCTTTGGGCTGTTTGTGTCTCTTTGGGCTGTGTGTGTTTCTTTGGGCTTTGTGCGTCTCTTTGGGCTGTTTGTCTCTTTTTTCTGATTGAGTATTTTTGATCTGTTTGTGTCTCTTTGGGCTGTTTTTGTCTTTTTTGGGCTGTGTTTGTCTCTTTGGGATGCTTGTGTCTCTTTGGGATGTTTGTGTTTCTTCGGGCTATGTGTGTCTCTTTGGGCTGTTTGAGTCTTTTTGCTCTGTGTGTCTTTCTTTTGGCTGTTTGAGTCTCTTAGGGCTCGTGTGTGTCACTTTGGGCTATGTGTGTCTCTTTGGGGCGTTTGAATCTTTTGGTCTGTATGTGTCTGTATGAGCTATGGGTGTGTTTTTTCTATTTTGGGTGTGTGGGGGTGTCTTTTTGGGATGTGTGTTTCTCATCGGACAGTGTGTATGTCTCTTTAGCCTGTGTGTGTCTCTTTGGGCTGTGTGTGTCTCTTTAGGCTGTGTGTCTCTTTGGGCAGTTTGAATCCTTATGGTCTGTGTGTGCCTCTTTTGGCTGTTTGTGTCTTTTTTGGCTTTTTGGCTTTTTGTGTCGTTTTGGGCGTTTTGTTTCTCTGTTGGATGTGTGTGTCTCTTTGGGCCGCGTGCATCTCTTTGAGCTGTATGTGTCTCTTGGGATGTTTGAGTCATTTTGGTATGTGTGTGTTTCTTTTGGCTGTTTGTGTCTCTTAGAGGCCATGTGTGTCTCTTTGGGCAATGTTTGTCTCTTTGGGCTGTTTGAATCTTTTTGGTATGTATGTTTCTATATGGGCGTTTTTTTGTCTCTTTGGGGTGTGTGTGTGTGTCTCTTTTTGGGGTTTTTTTCTCTAATGACTGGGTGTTTTTCTAATTATACATTGTGTGTGTCGTTGGGGTGTGTGTGTCTATTTAGGATGTGTGTCTATGTGGGCAGTTTGAATATTTATGGTCTGTGTGTGCCTCTTTTGGCTTTTTGTGTCGTTTTTGGATTTTTTGATTTTTGTGTCGTGTTGGGCTTTGTTTGTCTATGTTTTATGTGTTCGTATATTTGGGCCCCGTGCAAATATTTTAGCTGTATTTTTATATTTGGATGTTTGAGTAATTTTTGTCTGTTTGTGTTTCTTTTGGCTGTTTGTGTCTCTTAGAGGCCATGTGTGTCTCTTTGGGCAATGTGTGTCTCTTTGGGGTGTTTGAATCGTTTTGGTATGTATGTTTCTGTATGGGCGTTTTTTTGTCTCTTTGGGCTGTGTGTGTTTGTCTCTTTGGGCTTTTTGTGTCTCTTCGGACTGTTTGTATGTCTCTTTAGCCTGTGTGTGTCTCTTTGGGCTGTGTGTGTCTCTTTATGCTGTGTGTCTCTTTGGGCAGTTTGAAACTGTATGGTCTGTGTGTGTCTCTTTTGGCTGTGTGTGTCGTTTTGGGCTTTGTGTCTCTCTGGTGGATGTGTGCGTCTCTTTGGGCCGTGTACGTCTCTTTGATCTGTATGTGTCTCTTTGGGCTGTGGGTGTCTCTTTGTGCTGTGTGTGTCTCTTTAGTCTGTTTGTGTGTCTCTTTGGGCGGTTTGAGTCTTTTTGGTCTGTATTTGTCTCTTTGGGCTGTTTGAGTCTTTTAGGTCTGTGTTTTTCTCTTTGGGTTGTGTTTCTCTTTGGGCTGTCCGTGTCTCTTTGAGCTGTTTGTGTCTCTTGAGGCTGTGTGTCTCTTTGGGGTGTTTGTGTCTGTTTGGTCTGTTTGTGTCTATTTTGTCTGTTTGTGTCTTTTTGGTCTGTGTGTGTCTATCTTGGTTGTTTGTGTCTCTTTGGGCTGTGTGTGTTTCTTTGGGCTTTGTGAGTCTCTTTGGGCTGTGTGTCTCGTTGGACTGTTTGAGTCTTTTTGTTCTGTTTGCGTCTCTTTGGGCTGTTTGAGTCTTTTTTGGGCTGTGTTTGTCTCTTTGGGCTGTTTGTGTTTCTTTGGGCTATGTGTGTCTCTTTGGGCTGTTTGAGTCATTTTGGTCTGTGTTTGTTTCTTTTGACTGCTTGTGTCTCTTAGGAGTCATGTGTGTCTCTTTGGACTATGTGTGTCTCTTTGAGGTGTTTGAGTCTTTTTGTTCTGTTTGTGTCTCTTTGGGCTTTGTGTGTCTCTTAGGGCTGTGTGTCTCTCTTTAGACCGTGTGTGTCTCTTTGGGCGGTTTTTGTTTCTTTTGGGTTATGTGTGTCTCTTTGGGATGTTTGACTCATTTTGCTCTTTGTGTGTTTCTTTAGTCTGTTTGTGTCTCTTAGGAGCCATGTGTGTCTCTTTGAGCTTTTTTGGGGTGTCTGAGTCTTTTTGGTCTGTATGTGTCTCTTTGGGCTGTTTGAGTCTTTTAGGTCTGTGTTTGTCTCATTGGGTTGTGTGTCTCTTTGGGCTGTCTGTGTCTCTTTGAGCTGTTTGTGTCTCTTGAGGCTGTGTGTGTCTCTTTGGGCTGTGTGTCTCTTTGGGCTGTTTGAGTCTTTTTGGTCTGTTTGTGTGTCTCTTTGGGCTGTTTGAGTCTTTTTGGTCTGTGTTTGTCTATTTGGGCTGTTTTTGTCTCTTTGGGCTGTGTGTGTTTCTTTTGGCTTTGTGTGTCTTTTTGGGCTGTTTGTCAATACGTTTAAGCAATAAATATCTTTAAGCTTAACCCGTCTTTATTCCTTAGAATAATTCTATTGTAAGCAAGTAACAAACTCTTTCCTGAAGTCACCTCTGGGATACACAATGCAGAAATTTTATTTAAGAAACTTTGAAAAAAGTGTAAGTAAGTAAATAACAAATTCTTTCTTGAAGTCATTTCTTGGATACACAATGCAGACACTTCATTTAAGGAACTATGAAAAATTGTAAGTAAGTAGAGTCTTTTTGGTCTGTGTTTGTCTCTTTGGGCTGTTTGTGTCTCTTTGGGCTGTGTTTGTTTCTTTGGGCTTTGTGCGTCTCTTTGGGCTGTGTGTCAATACGTTTAAGCAATAAATATCTTTAAGCTTAACCCGTTTTTATTCTTTAGAATAGTTCTATTGTAAGCAAGTAAAAAACTCTTTCCTGAAGTCACCTCTTGGATACACAATGCAGAAACTTCATTTAAGAAACTATGAAAAAATTGTAAGTAAGTAAGTAACAAATTCTTTCTTGAAGGCACCTCTTGGATACAAACTCTTAATTGTTTTCATGACTTAGATATACGATGTAGAAATTTAATTCAAGAAATTATGAAGAAATTCTCAGTAAGAAATAATTTCTTTCTTGAAGTCAACTCTTTGATACAAAATAGAGAAATTTCATTCTAGAAATTATGAAAATATTTGTAAGTAAGTAACAAACTCTTTTTTGATTTCACCTCTTGGATATACAGTACAGATACTTAATTCAAGAAATTATGAAAAAATCGCAAGTAAGTAACTTTTTTTCTCTTTATCACAAACAATTTTCACTTAGCTACATGATATAGAAATTTAATTCAAGAAATTATGAGAAAATTCTCAGTAAGTAACAATTTCTTTCTTGAAGTCAACTCTTGGATACACAATAAGGAAATTTAATTCAAGAATTTCATGACTTAGATACACGATGTAGAAATTTAATTCAAGAAATTATGAAAAAATTCTCAGTAAGTAACAATTTCTTTCTTGAAGTCAACTCTTGGATACACAATACGCAAATTTCATTTCAGAAATTATGAAAAAATTGTAAGCAAGTAACAAACTCTTTCCTGAAGTCACCTTTTGGATACACAATGCAGAAACTTCATTTAAGAAACTATGAAAAAATTGTAAGTAAGTAACAAATTCTTTCTTGAAGTCACCTCTTGGATACACAATACAGAAATTTCATTAAAGAAATTATGAAAAAATTGTAGGTAAGTAGCAAATTCTTTCTTTAATTCACCTGCTGGATAAAAAAAGACATTTCGTTCAAGAAATTATGACAAAATTCTAAGTAAGTAACAAACTTAATTGTTTTCACGACTTAGATATACGACGTAGAAATTTAATTCAAGAAATTATGAAGAAATTCTCAGTAAGTAACAATTTCTTTCTTGAAGTCAACTCTTGGATACACAATACGGAAATTTGATTCAAGAAATTATGAAAATATTTGTAAGTAAGTAACAAACTCTTTTTTGATTTCACATCTTGGATATACAGTACATACTTCATTCAAGAAATTATGAAAAAATCACAAGTAAGTAACTTTTTTTTCTCTCATTTCGTTCAAGAAATTATGACAAAATTCTAAGTAAGTAACAAACTCTTAATTGTTTTCATGACTTAGATATACGACGTAGAAATTTAATTCAAGAAATTATGAAGAAATTTTCAGTAAGTAACAATTTCTTTCTTGAAGTCAACTCTTGGATACACAATAGGGAAATTTCATTCAAGAAATTATGAAAATATTTGTAAGTAAGTAACAAACTCTTTTTTGATTTAACCTCTTGGATATACGGTACAGATACTTCATTCAAGAAATTATGAAAAAATCGCAAGTAAGTAACTTTTTTTTTTCTCTTTATCACAAACAATTTTCACTTAGCTACACGATATAGAAATTTAATTCAAGAAATTATGAGAAAATTCTCAGTAAGTAACAATTTCTTTTTTGAAGTCAACTCTTGGATACACAATATGGAAATTTCATACAAGAATATTATGACTTAGATACACGATGTAGAAATTTAATTCAAGAAATTATGAAAAAATTCTCAGTAAGTAACAATTTCTTTCTTGAAGTCAACTCTTGGATACACAATACGGAAATTTCATTTAAGAAATTATGAAAAAAATGTAAGCAAGTAACAAACTCTTTCCTGAAGTCACCTCTTGGATACACAATGCAGAAACTTCATTTAAGAAACTATGAAAAAATTGTAAGTAAGTGATAAATTCTTTATTGAAGTCACATCTTGGATACACAAAACAGAAATTTCGTTAAAGAAGATATGAAAAATTTGTAAGTAACTAGCAAATTATGTCTTGAATTCACCTGCTGGATAAACGAAAAGATGTTTTTTTCCAGAAATTATGAAAAAATTCCAAGTAAGTAACAAACTCTTAATTGTTTTCACGACTTAGATTTACGACGTAGAAATTTAATTCAAGAAATTATGAAGAAATTCTCAGTAAGTAACAATTTCTTTCTTGAAGTCAACTCTTGGATGCACAATAGGGAAATTTCATTCAAGAAATTATGAAAATATTTTTAAGCAATTAACAAACTCTTTTTTTTTATTTCAACTCCTGGATATACAGTACAGATACTTCATTTAAAAAATTATGAAAAAATCGCAAGTAAGTAACTTTTTTTCTCTTTATCACAAACAATTTTCACTTAGCTACACGATGTAGAAATTTAATTCAAGAAATTATGAAAAAATTCTCAGTAAGTAACAATTTCAGTTGAAGCGTGCTGTAGAAAAAGCCACCCGTAGAGCCCATTGCACCTACATTAAAGACAAATGTGAACAGTGTGAGGCTGATTTTAAGAGAGGCGATTCATACTTCATGTATAACAGAGTTCGTTAGCTAACAAGCTAGAAAAGCCTCAGTACTTGTACACTGCTAGATAAAAATGGCTCTCAGATACAAAGCACAGAAGGTATCCGATCGAGATGGATGGAGCATTTCAAAGAAAAGCTTAATCCTGATATCTTTCCAAACTCTGCTGTCCTGGACCTCTTGCCCGTTACTGTCTCAGACCCCAGCCCACCTCCTCTCCGTTCTGAGGTCGAAGATGCCATCCAAGCGCTGAAGACTAACAAGGCCCCTGGCCCGGACGGGATACAGGCAGAACTGCTGAAAGTCCGGTGTGAACCACTTATAGATCTTTTCCACAAGATTGTATCCGGTGCCTGGCAAAAGAGTCATTTCCCAACTTCTTGGTGCGAAGCCACAATTGTTCCACTACACAAGAAGGGGTCAAAGGCAATATGTGATAATTACCGTCCTATTAGCCTAACAATTCAAACTGCCAAGATCTTCACCCGAATTATGCTCCAACGGATCAGAGCCGTGTCATCCTTAGTCATCCAAGAATACCAAGCTGGGTTTCGCCCTGGGAGATCGACCGTTGACCAAATTTTCACTGTTCGCGAAATTTTAGAGGAATATCTGGAATTCGGTCGCGACCTGTATCAGCTCTTTATCGACTTTAGGCAAGCATTTGACCTTATTTGGAGAAATGGCCTATGGCATATCCTTCTCCATTACGGAATCCCACGAAACCTAGTAGATCTTATAAAGGATATGTACTCAAAATTTGGGAGTCGTGTGATGACTAGTGAAGGTCTCACTGACAGTTTCCAGACTTCCGCAGGTGTCCTTCAAGGATGCCTTTTGTCTCCAGAGCTGTTCAACATTTTCCTCACAGCAGTCTTATCCCTGGTGGAGACAACTTGTGGCGCACATATAGGGGGTGTTCAGATAGATAAGCTAGCCTACGCCGACGATATCAACGAAATGGCTGAAACACCCGAGGATCTACAAGCCGTTCTTAACGACGTCTTCGAAGCCACTAGTTCTTTTGGAATGATCATAAATGTATCAAAAACAAAGGCTATGTGCTGCTCACGAAAGCCACAGGATACAGTTAAGCCAGACCTGAAAATTAATGGAGAGAGTATCCAGTGGGTTGACGAGTTCCCTTACCTCGGTAGTCTGATCACCAGCGACAACAGTCCATCAAAAGACATCAAAAGACGTCTCGCCCTCGCGAGTTCCAGTTTCAAGGCCCTTAGGCCCATATGGCGAAGCAAGGATTTGTCTCTGCGGCTTAAGACACGACTTGTTGATACCCTGATCATCCCCATCGCACGCTACTCATGTGAAACATGGACACTGAAGGTAAATGACAACCGTCGACTTGCAGCATTTGAAACTAAGTGCCTCCGCCGCATCGGCGGGATCACTTACCTTGATAGAATCTCAAATGTTGAACTTCTCGAGCACCTTAAAGTACAAGAAACAATTCTCATGAAGATCCAGCTCCAGCAACTTCGATGGCTCGGTCACGTACAACGGATGAGTCGGTACCGTCTCCCAAAAATCACCTTCGAAGGCCAAATTCACGGTTCTCGTCCTCGTGGTCGTCACCCAAAAAGGTGGAAGGAAAACTTTGCACCTCACCGCCTCTCGGACCTTCTTCGCCTAGCAAAAGACCGTGAAGCATACAGAAGGCACATCCACGCCGTTACGAAGAAAGAGGCCCCAAGACGACCTTCAAGGACGGATGGGACTTAAGGAAGGAAGGAACAATTTCTTTCTTGAAGTCAACGCTTGGATACACAATACGGAAATTTCATAACTTTTTTTTCTTTTTCTCTTTATCAAAAACAATTTTCACTTAGCTACACGATGTAGAAATTTAATTCAAGAAATTATGAAAAAATTCTCAGTAAGTAACAATTTCTTTCTAGAAGTCAACTCTTGGATACACAATACGGAAATTTCATTCAAGAAATTATGAAAATATTTGTAAGTAACAAGCTCTTTATTGATTTCACCTCTTGAATATACAGTACAGATACTTCATTCAAGAAACGTGATTAAACACGTTTTGAAACTACATGCTATTTGCTTTCCAAATGAGTGGCGCGCCACTCTAAGTGAACCTAGATCAACCCAACTTTTTGGATATCTCTCTCACTATGACCCTGTTTGTGTTTCGTGTGAAATTTTGACTGCACGATTTCGGAAAAAAAGAGGCGTGAAAGGCGGCGTAGTTACCATCCAATCTTTTTAACATCAAAACTTAAACGGTCAGAAATAGAGGCTGTTTCCAAAGATTTAGCTAAAAAAAACAGTCTGGTTGAAAACGTGGAGTTTTCGTACTGCTCACTTTTTTGCAATGTGTAGGAATCGGAATTTCCGTATTGTGTATCCAAGAGTTGACTTCAAGAACGAAATTGTTACTTACTGAGAATTTTTTCATAATTTCTTCAATTAAATTTCTACATCGTGTAGCTAAGTGAAAATTGTTTGTGATAAAGAGAAAAAAAGTTACTTACTTGCGATTTTTTCATAATTTCTTGAATGAAGTATCTGTACTGTATATCCAGGAGTTGAAATAAAAAAAAAGTGTTTGTTAATGGCTTACAAATATTTTCATAATTTCTTGAATGAAATTTCCGTATTGTGTATCCAAGAGTTGACTTCAAGAAAGAAATTATTACTTACTGAGAATTTCTTCATAATTTCTTGAATTAAATTTCTACGTCGTATATCTAAGTCGTGAAAACAATTAAGAGTTTGTTACTTACTTAGAATTTTGTCATAATTTATTGAACGAAATGTCTTTTCGTTTATCCAGCAGGTGAATTCAAGAAAGAATTTGCTACTTACTTACAATTTTTTCATAATTTCTTTAATGTAATTTCTGTATTGTGTATCCAAGAGGTGACTTCAAGAAAGAATTTGTTACTTACTTACAATTTTTTCATAGTTTCTTAAATGAAGTTTCTGCATTGTGTATCCAAGAGGTGACTTCAGGAAAGAGTTTATTACTTGCTTAAAATTTTTTCATCATTTCTTAAATGAAATTTCCGTATTGTGTATCCAAGAGTTGACTTCAAGAAAGAAATTGTTACTTACTGAGAATTTTTTCATAATTCCTTGAATTAAATTTCTACATAGTGTATCTAAGTCATGAAATTCTTGAATGAAATTTCCATATAGTGTATCCAAGAGTTGACTTCAAGAAAGAAATTGTTACTTACTGAGAATTTTCTCATAATTTCTTGAATTAAATTTCTATATCGTGTAGCTAAGTGAAAATTGTTTGTGATAAAGAGAAAAAAAAGTTGCTTACTTGCAATTTTTTCATAATTTCTTGAATGAAGTATCTGTACTGTATATCCAAGAGGTGAAATCAAAAAAGAGTTTGTTACTTACTTACAAATATTTTCATAATTTCTTGAATGAAATTTCAGTATTGTGTATCAAAGAGTTGACTTCAAGAAATAAATTGTTACTTACTGAGAATTTTTTCATAATTTCTTGAATTAAATTTTTACGTCGTATATCTAAGTCCTGAAAACAATTAAGAGTTTGTTACTTACTTAGAATTTTGTCATAATTTCTTGGACGAAATGATAAAGAGAAAAAAAAATACTTACTTGGGATTTTTTCATAATTTCTTGAATGAAGTATCTGTACTGTATATCCAGGAGTTGAAATAAAAAAAAAGAGTTTGTTACATACTTACAAATATTTTCATAATTTCTTGAATGAAATTTCCGTATTGTGTATCCAAGAGTTGACTTCAAGAAAGAATTTGTTACTTACTGAGAATTTCTTCATAATTTCTTGAATTAAATTTCTACGTCGTATATCTAAGTCGTGAAAACAATTAAGAGTTTGTTACTTACTTAGAATTTTGTCATAATTTCTTGAACGAAATGTCTTTTCGTTTATCCAGCAGGTGAATTCAAGAAAGAATTTGCTACTTACTTAATTTCTGTATTGTGTATCCAAGAGGTGACTTCAAGAAAGAATTTGTTACTTACTTACAATTTTTTCATAGTTTTTAAATGAAGTTTCTGCATTGTGTATCCAAGAGGTGACTTCAGGAAAGAGTTTGTTTCTTGCTTACAATTTTTCCTTAATTTCGTAAATGAAATTTGCGTATTGTGTATCCAAGAGTTGACTTCAAGAAAGAAATTGTTACTTACTGAGAATTTTTTCATAATTTCTTGAATTAAATTTCTACATAGTGTATCTAATTCATGAAATTCTTTAATTAAATTTCCTTATTGTGTATCCAAGAGTTGACTTCAAGAAAGAAATTGTTACTTACTGAGAATTTTCTCATAATTTCTTGAATTAAATTTCTATATCATGTAGCTAAGTGAAAATTGTTTGTGATAAAGAGAAAAAAAAAGTTACTTACTTGCGATTTTTTCATAATTTCTTGAATGAAGTATTCTGTACTGTATATCCAAGAGGTGAAATCAAAAAAGAGTTTGTTACTTACTTACAATTATTTTCATAATTTCTTGAATTAAATTTCCATATTGTTTATCCAAGAGCTGACTTCAAGAAATAAATTGTTACTTAATGATAATTTCTTTATAATTTCTTTAATTAAATTTCTACATCTTATATCTAAGTCGTGAAAACAATTCAGAGTTTGTATCCAAGAGGTGACTTCAAGAAAAAATTTGTTACTTACTTACTTACAATTTTTTCATAGTTTCTTAAATGAAGTTTCTGCATTGTGTATTCAAGAGGTGACTTCAGGAAAGACTTTGTTACTTGTTTACAATAGAACTATTCTAAAGAATAAAGACGGGTTAAGCTTAAATATATTTATTACTTAAACGTATTGACACATAGCCCAAAGAGACGCACAAAGCCCAAAGAAACACACACAGTTCAAAGAGACACAAACAGCCCAAAGAGACAAACACAGACCAAAAAGACTCTACTTACTTACAATTTTTTCATAATTTCTTTAATGAAATTTCTGTATTGTGTATCCAAGAGGTGACTTCAAGAAAGAATTTGTTACTTACTTACTTACAATTTTTCATAGTTTCTTAAATGAAGTTTCTGCATTGTGTATCCAAGATGTGACTCCAGGAAAGAGTTTGTTACTTGCTTACAATAGAACTATTCTAAAGAATAAAGACGGGTTAAGCTTAAAGATATTTATTTATTAAACGTATTGACACACAGCCCAAAGAGACACACAAAGCCCAAAGAAACACGCACAGCCCAAAGAGACATAAACAACCCAAAGAGACAAACGCAGACCAAAAAGACTCAAGCAGCCCAAAGACACACACAAACAGACCAAAAAAAAGACTCAAACAGTCCCAAAGAGACACACACAGCCTCAAGAGACACAAACATCCCAAAGAGACACACACAGCCCAAAGAGAAACACAACCCAAAGAGACAAACACAGACCGAAAAGACTCAAACAGCCCAAAGAGACACATACAGACCAAAAAGACTCAGACACCCCAAAAAAGCTCTAAGAGACACACATGGCTCCTAAGAGACACAAATAGCCGAAAGAAACACACAAAGAGAAAAATGACTCAAACACCCCAAATAGACACACATAGCCCAAATAAACACAAACAGCCCAAAGAGACACACACGGGTTAAAGAGACACACACAGCCCAAAGAGACACAAAAAGCCCAAAGAGACACATACATACCAAAAAGATTCAAACAACTCAAAGAGAAAAACATATAACAAGTATACAAACATGTCTCATAAGAGACACAAACAGAATAAAGATACACACACAGACATAAATGACTTAAACCCCTTAAAGAGACACACTATGCCCACATATACACACACAGCCCCAAATAGACAAACACAGCCCGAAAAGAGAAACACAGCCCAAAAAAGACTCAAACAGCCCAAAGAGACACAAACAGATCAAAAAGACACAAAAAGACCAAAGAGACACACAGCCCAAAGAGACTCACACAGCCCCAAGAGACACAAACAGCCCAAATAGACACAAACAGCCCAAAGACACAAACACAGACCAAAAAGACTCAAACAGCCCAAAGAGACACACACACAGACCAAACAGACTCAAACAGCCCAAAGAGACACACAGCCCAAAGAGACAGACACAGCCCAAAGAGACACACACAGGCTAAAGAGACACACACAGCCCGAAGAAACACACAAAGCCCAAAGAGACACACAGCCCAAAGAGAAACACAACCCAAAGAGACAAACACAGACCTAAAAGACTCAAACAGCCCAAAGAGATACATACAGACCAAAAAGACTCAGACACCCCAAAAAGACACACACAGCCTAAAGATAACACACACATCACAAAGAGACACACAAAGCCCAAAGAAACACATACAGTTCAAAGAGACGTACACGGCCCAAAGAGACACACACATCCAACAGAGAGACACACAGCCCAACGACACAAACAGCAAAAAGAGGCACACACAGACCATAAAGATTCAAACTGCCCAAAGAGACACACAGCCTAAAGAGACACACACAGCCAAAAGAGACACACACCGTATAAAGAGACATACAAACAGTCCTAAGATACACACAAATCCAAACGAGACACACCCACAGCCCAACGAGAAAAAACACGCCCAACCAGACACATACATACCAAAAAGATTCACACACCCCAAAGAGACACACAGTGCCCAAAGAGACACATTTGGCCTCTAAGAGACACAAACAGCCAAAAGAAACACACCCAGACCAAAATGACTCAAACATCCCAAGAGACACATACAGCTCAAAGAGATGCACGCGGACCAAAGAGACGCACACAGCCAACAGAGACACAAAAAGCCCAAAACGACACAAAAAGTCAAAAAGCCCAAAACGACACAAACAGCCAAAAGAGGCACACACAGACCATAAAGATTCAAACTGCCCAAAGAGACACACATCCTAAAGAGACACACACAGCCCAAAGAGACACACACAGGATAAAGAGACGTACACACAGTCCGAAGAGACACACAAAGCCCAGAGACACACACACACACATCCCAAAGAGACAAAAAACGTCCATACAGACACATACATACCAAAAAGATTCAAACACCCCTAAGAGACGCACATTGCCCAAAGTGACACACATGGCCTCTAAGAGACACAAACAGCCAAAGGAAACACACACAGACCAAAATTACTCAAACATCCCAAGAGACACATACAGCTCAAAGAGTTGCACGCGGCCCAAAGAGACGCACACATCAAACAGAGACACACAAAGCCCAAAACGACACAAAAAGCCAAAAAGCCCAAAACAACACAAACAGCCAAAAGAGTCACAAACAGACCATAAAGATTCAAACTGCCAAAAGAGACGCACAACATAAAGAGACACACATAGCCCACATAGACACACACAGTCTTAAGAGACATACACACAGCCTGAAGATAACTCAACAGCCAAAAGCGACACACACAGCACCACGAGAAACATCACGCCCATACAGACACATACTGACCAAAAAGAGACAAACATCCCAAGGAGACAAACAAACCCCAAAGAGACACACATGGCCTCTAAGAGACACAAACAGCCAAAAGAAACACACACAGACCAAAATGACTCAAACATCCCAAGAGACACATACAGCTCAAAGAGATGCACGCGGCCCAAAGAGACGCACACATCCAACAGAGATACACAAAGCCCAAAACGACACAAAAAGCCAAGAGATACACACAGAACAAAAAGATTCAAACTGCCCAAAGAGACACACAGCCTAAAGAGACACACACGGCCTTAAGAGACACAGACACACACAGGCTAAAGAGACACACACAGCCCTAAGAGGCACACAAAGCCCAAAGAGACACACACACAGCCCAAAAAGAAAAAAAACGCCCATTCAGAAACATACATACAAATACATTAAATATCCCCAAAGAGACAAACATAGCAAAAAGAGACACACAAGGCACCTAATATAAACAAACAGCTAAAAGAAAGACACACAGACCAAAATGACTCAAACAGCCCAAAGAGACACACATAGCCCGAAGAAACACAAACATCCCAAAGAGACACAAGCATCCCAAAGAGACAAACACAACCCAAAAAAGACTCAAACAGCACAAAGAGACATAAACAGATAAAAAACACTGAAACAGTCCAACGATACACACTGCCATGAGAGAAATAAAAAGACCAATAAACACCACACAGCTAATAGAAACAAACACAGCCAAAACAGACACAAACAGACAAAAAACACTCACACAGAAACAAAAGACCCAAAAACAGACCAAAAAGACACAAACTGAAAATAGAGACACACAAACAGACCAAAGAGACTAAAACAGCCCAAAGAGACACACACAGCCTCAAGATACACAAACAGCTCAAAGAGAAACAGACAGGCCCCTCATGCAAACAATTCTGAGTGTAGTCTACTATTCCTTAATTAGCAGCATCGTACATTTTGTTTAATTACTTATTTTTTCATTTTCCAGATTCAAGATTTTTATTTAACACAAATGAATAGACAAGCTGAAGTATGTAAAACGAGCCAACATAGAGCTACGATCGCAATGAATGGTACTTGTTATACCTCCAAAATTGACTCCCCCTCTCCTACCCTCCCCTGCCCCTCAGAAATGGGGGAACGAAGGGAACGTTAGATCCTATTTTAAATTGACAATACTTTTCAAACGTTACTTGTGTATTATACAGACCACATCGGAGAGGTAAGGCTAAGTCAAGTAACAAATTACCTGAGTTAACAACCCCTTCGGGGTTACCTTAACTGTTAATCAGTTTAATCCTTTTTTCTCCACCGTCATACAATCCAATCACTAATTAGAATCATTCACACTCCTATTATTCAAAACATTAATTAATATCGTTCATTGTCTACGTAAATAAAAGTTATAGACAATACTGGTTTAGAAAAACTGGAATAAAATAATTAATTATATTGGCAGCTAAACAAGACGCGCCGGTCATGTATACCGTGAATTAGAAATCCGGTAAATTGTGTCAGAAAAACTTGAACCAAACCAGATTATACCCACCTAACCAGATTGTACCTACCAAACCAGACTGTACTCACCAAACCAGATTATACCTACCAAACCAGACTATACCCACCAGAAACCCGTTTGGTTGACCTAATTGCTATAGCTTCGCGCAAAATAGTACCTTGGTTACTACTATAGAGGCTAGTTGCCCTCCGATCTCTTGACTCTTAAAAGGGAAATAGCACTTTCAATTTCCAATCAAATAAGCCCTCTATGAACTTTTTACGAGCATCCCTTTCATAAGAACCATACATGCACTCAGGGCATAACTTAGAGCGCCGGCCCCCAAGCCCTGGAGGTTTTTGTTGACACTGGAGTTTTTCTTATTCGACCTTTGAACTATTTTCAACAAAATGGCTGTCTCAAAATTTTCATCGGATGGGTTGAAAAAAAGACGTGGGGGGCTAGTTGTCCTCAAATCTCTTTTGACTCTTAAAAAGTGAACTCAAAATATGAACTTCCAATCAAATGAGCCCTCTCTGAAGTTCATACGAGCATCCCTTTCATAAGAACCATATATGCCCCCAGGGCACAACTTGCAACGCGTGCCCCGGGTCCTTTGGGGTTGTTTCGACACCTGAGATTTTGTTATCTGACTTGTAAATATTTTTAATAAAATGGCTATGTCAAAATTTTTATCGGATGCATTTGGGGAAAGGGGTGTGGGGGAGGGGGTAGTTGCCCTTGAATCTCTTTTGACTCTCAAAAACTGAACTAGGACTTTCAATTTCCAATCAAATGAGCCCTCTCTGAAGGCTTTGCGAGAATCCTTTCCATAAGAACTATATATTCCCCCAGGGCGTAACTTACAACGCCTGCCCTCGTACCCTAGAGATTACGTCGACCCCGGCGTTTTCGTTAAATGATCTTGGAACTATTTTTTTTTAAATGGCTATCTCAAAGTTCTTATCGGATGGGTTTGAGGAAAAAGGGCGTGGAGGGGGGGGCTAGCTACCCTCTGATCTTTTTTTACTCTTAAAAAGTGAACTAGAACTTTCAATTTTCAATCAAATGAGCCCTCTTTGAAGTTTATATGAGCATCCCTTCCATAAGAACTATATATGCTCCTAGGGCATAACTTGCAACGCCTGCCCCCGGGCCCTGGGGGGTTATGTCGACACTGAAGCTTTTGTTATATGATCTTTGAACTATTTTTAACAAAATCGCTTTCTCAAAATTTTTATTGGATGCATTTGGAAAAGAAGGGGCGTGGGGGGGGGCTGGTTACCCTCCGATCTTTTTTTACTCTAAAAAAGTGAACTAGAACTTTCAATTTCCGGTCAAATGAACCCTCTCTGAAGTTTATACGAGTATTCCTTCCATAAGAACCATATATGCCCCCAGGGTATAACTTACAACGTCTGTTTCTGGACCCTGGGGGGGCCATTTTTACAAAATTGCTATCTCAAAATTGTTATCTGTTGCATTTGGGAAAAAAGGACGTGAGGGTGGTATTTGCCCTCCGATCACTTTTGACTCTTAGAAAGGGCACTAGAATTCTTAATTTCCATTCGAATGGGTCCCCTCCGATGTTTATGTGACGACCCTTTCCATATGAAGTGCCTCTGGGAAAAAAATAATAAAACATTGGAGCCGTATGGCCTTTATTATAGGCAACGCTATAGCGGTGCCTCTGGTATTTTGTAAATTTAAATAATTGGAATTAAGAAATAAAAGAGTGAACTGGGATTGAGATTTTTAATAATGTAGGCGATTTTTCCCTGGCCTTTTCACTATCCTCTAACTTGACAATTTTATCTTTTTCTGTTAGCCTACTCTTGACTCAATCAAGGGCTCGCGTATTAACTATTCCAACGGGAGGGGAGAACTGGCTTGCAAAAATGTTCTAGGAGTGGTAACGTTAAAATAAAGTGGTTGCTTGCCAGAATATTGTCCTTCTTATTTAAATATTGCACAATTTTTTTAAAATATAAATAACCACGGTTTTCATCGCTGTTTTTTTTTATGTCCAATTTGTATAAAAACCAAGACGGTATCCAGGATTCTTATTTAATTCTGCTTTTTTTTTGGGGGGGGGGGATTGTTACACTAAAAAACTATTAAAAATGCATCAAATTTTTTGCGTATTATTTTTACCTTTTTTTACGAGTTGCACCTTTTTTGGGGGGGGGGGGGCTCAAACCCTGTACCCCCTGGTACGCCCCCCTTCTGAAAACGGCCTTTCTAAAAACTGTTAATTTTTTAGCAACACAGTTGATATTGACTACGGTTAGTTGGTACCACTCTATTGCTAGTTGCTCCCTTTAGTCTCTGTCGGAATAACTAGCAATCTCAATTATTATAATAACAAAGTTTATTATAAATTTTACTAGTTGCTTCTTCGAATCAATTTTATATGATACTTCTTTTTATTTTTTAAGAAATCAGCAGAAGCTCAGTGCCTGGCCAACGAAATACAGCTATACTATGGCAAAGAAGATCCGAAGAAAACGGCCTTGTTAGAAACGTTTACCAATAAACCGGATACTTTTAATTATAACGACTTAGTAGAAGAATTGACCTCAATTTCTTTGTCCTGATTGATCAATAGTGTTCATTTACTTCTGTATAATAAAATAGTACAATTACGTTATTTAGCATACGCACTCAGTATCTGTGGCAAAGATTAGAAATACTTCACGAAAAATTTAACCTTTGGAAAATTCATACAAACACCGTATAGTACGTAATCTTAAGTTTAATGACAAGTGTGGGCAAAATCCACTGAAAGCGTAAGGAACGAATTTGACCATTTATAAAATTTTCAAAGCAATTGTATATCTACATCCGCGTAATGTAAGAGGGTAATATAAGCAGGCACCATTGCTCAACCATCCTCTCCCCAAGACTTTTCCCCTCTCCCTATATATTTTGAAAAATACCTTGTTAATTTAGTTGAACGACTTCATTTTTCATGCATTATATATACGTATTTTTTTTATGTTTCATTCTTATTAACAAGCTTAAGCTACACTTAAACTTTAGGGGTATTTTCATTGAAAAATCGCTTTCTTGTTTTCATGGGAAAAAATTGCTTTCTTTTTTTCATGAAAAAAATTGCCAACCTCCCTAAGTTTTGAAATGACATAAAGGAATAAAGAGCGAAGCTTAAGCCATGATCGATAATATTCCTAGCTGCTTATCAAACTTACCTGCTCAGTGTAAAATATCCACGCCTACTCTAGAAACCTTCTTTTTTCAGAAATCAGTCAATAATTTCTATATTATCAAATTCCAAACTCTCCTGTCTTATACCAAACCATTCATGGAACATTTTCAGAAATGTCTACTGAGGGGAAAACCTTGCGGGTCAAAATACAAAATCTTAGAAAATCATAAAACGATTTTTGTTAAAGAAACAAATTCCGGTTTGTGTATTTACACAGTTTACGAAATAAATTGCAAAAGATTCCATTTTCTATTTTTCAAAAATTGCGAAATGACTCAGAAGGAAGTAGCAAGTGCACGCTCACAATTTCAAAAAGAAGAAATCCACAATGATGGCGGAGCTGTAACGCAATTCTTGCTAGGATATTGTTCTGAATCAGGACTTTGAATTCAGGTAAGAATCTACTGGACAGTTTTGATACAGTTAATAAATAATCTATGATTATTGTCCGTACTATAGTTATAATATTTGTTTTTAAATAGATACACGTTTTTTTGTTGTTTTTTTTTCGTTATAAATGTAGATATAGTTGATAGAGTGAACCTCAACGTCGTTCATTTTATTTTGTCTTATTTACTACATTCAATTGGTGTTTTGATTGATCTATCAATAGTTGAAGGCAAAATCCCCAAATTATAAAATAAAAACAAGTAGAAGTGATCTGGTTGCACAAATGTGCATCTTCCATGTCGTGATCTATACATTTATTCAAGCAAGCTGAAAAGTTTATTTATAAACGCAGTCACGGGTTTACTTTCAATGTAAGTTCGTCGACCACAGCTACTACTACTGCTGCTGATGACTCAGTGTACCACCAAGCCACTTGAGGTCAACACAGCTACACACGCTCCTTTTCTATCATAGTCTATTCAAAACCTCCCTTTTTTCACCCTCCAGAGAAGTTATAATTTCCTTGTTTTACTTTCAATGTAATTTACTCCTTTCTATGTCCCCCCCCCTGGTTCATATATGGTTTAATTCTAACCAAGCCATATCATATGGAGTCTTCTTGGTAAATAGCATGGGCTTTATAGCACATCTTGTCATGTCGGTTGCCAGAACATTTTAATGGTTCGGAAATCTGACGTGTTGCGTAAGGTGTTCTTATGAAGACTACCAGCAGTTAGCTACGGGATGGGTGCCTTGGGAGTTCTAATATCCCCCGTTCACAAAACATAGCGTAGATATTTCCATTGACGTTGGCAAATGATATCTTTTACACACAATCAACACCAAAATTAGTTATGATGCCTTTAACTGTTGAACGTACGCCTATGAAACAAATACTGAATCATTTTGATTTATATTCCTGTCGATATGTTTGTGGAATAGTTTTATTTGCTATTTTCTGGAATCGCTGAGATTATTGATGTTATGGCTTTTCTAACTTCTCCCATCCAAATCGTAAATTAAGAAAAAGTCAGAGGAGATTGTTTTTCCAAGCTTTTAAGTTTGGATTCAGCCTACAAATTGCATGCTCTCCTGTCGCTCTGAAAGCAATGAAACACAAACAGGCTATAATGTACCAAATTCATGTTGTTCAATTTGCTTAAGGGTGCTTTCTTAAGTAGGAAAAGACCTGAGTTCAATGGTGCCCGTCTACCTGATTCCTTCGGAAGAATTGCCCTGGGCCCCACGAGGCGAGGCCTATGGATCCTGATAAAATGATTCCTGTGTTGCATAACTTCTTTTATCAAAGATTATTGTCAAATAATTTTTTCTCAACTACACTTCCCCCGAACCCTGGGAAAACTCACAGATGTGAAAGTAACGAATGGAGTAAAATGTCTATTTTGTATTAAGGAATATCCCGGAATTATGATTCCAAAGAATCACTTGAAAGGGCTGTAAAAAAGAAATTACAGCTAAATGATAAGATAATAGATTGTAACGCTTGTAAAAAAGAAATATACTCTCTAGATATATTTAACCAAGACTATTTATTTTAGATATTTTTAACCTGTTTTTACTTTTATAACTTTAATAAATCAAATAATGTTAACATTTTGATTACTAAATATCAGTATATGTATATTAAACTGACAATGGACATTCATTTATATTTTTTTCAGTAAAGTACAAATTTTGTTCTGGCCTTGGGAAGCCATAGGGGTTTTGAGCCCAACTTATGTTAATTTCTGCTCGTTTTGGGTTTGACTCGGTTATTTATTATAATTTCTGTTCGTTTTGGGTTTCATTTATTAATTGATGCTGATTTACGGTAGTTTCACGCTTCGTAGATTATTTGATTTTATTTTTGCTCATTTTTTGTTTAATGGAGTTCTTTACTTTTCTTTGAAAAATTTATTTTGTGGAAAAAATTTCTTTAATTAATTTCTGTTCGTTTTATATTGACATAGTCGTTTCAGGTAAAAAAAAAATTAATTTAAATCTTTTCGTTTTTTTAAGACTTTATAATTTGGCCTGCTATTTGTAAGTAGAATGGGGGGTGTTACTACGGAACGAACTCCTTATATTGGCATAGAGTCATTAGGGAGAACACGTGGCTAATGGGGTCAATGACCTCTTTTTCCAAGGTCGATTTATTTGATGTTTCTATGTGTAATAACTCCGGAACGAATGTTGCACATGCGCATTGAATTCTAACGGGAACAATGTTATTGATCTAGGACTCGAGGGGGAAGTGAATTTCCGAGAACTTGATTGTGTAATCGATCGTGAATGTTATGATCCAGAAATAGTATTTGTTATTGTTGCTCTCGCCGAATGTTATGATCCAGAAATAGTATTTGTTGTTGTGGATAAAATTGTTCAATGTTATGAGTTTCCCGGAAACAGTTAGATCACATGTTTCCTTCTCAGCCAATCAGCGAGTCGGTTACACCCCCCTTCTCAGCCAATCAGAGGGCTTGGTTACATATTAGCGGCGGAGGGAATATGAGGAAAGGATTTTTGCTATAGTTTTATTAGTCTGTGAATAGAATCCAAAGGAGTGAGAAGAAGAACAGTTTGACTTTACTCATTTGGATATATATTAATGTTGATGACGATAAGTGGAATGTTTACCCTATTAGAAGTTGATAGTGGAGTTGATGATAATAATACAAGAGCACCAAACATTGCAGTGGAAATCACGAAAGGATCACGGCTTTGTCTGGAATGAGATGCAGTATATGCAAGATATGTGATATCCTTGAGCAAATTTTAAAATGGAGGATCAATTATGTTTCGCCGCAAAAGTTGATATAGCACATGTGAATAGACTTCAATGTCCTTTAAGTGCATTAGTGAAACAAATCGAAGACAATAAACTCTATCGCTAATTGTATATGCATAGTATTATTGATGTTGTTGTTGTAATTATTCAATAAAATTGTTTCGAAATCGAAAATGTTCCCTTTCTTTTCTGGTCAGGTTAGGCTAACGAATCAGGGCCAGTCTAGAGTGAATCCAAATGATTTACCAGCACTAGTGGTTCCCGTCAGATGCCTATACACCGAAGAAGAAGAAATCTAAAGTGTAGAATAAAGACACTGTTGTATACATTTTTTTTTATTAATAGACAAATTCACATACATTTTTTTAAAGCACTTTACTCATAGGACACTAAAATCATTTTGATTTATTTTCAAAGACAGCACTTATCACAACGGTTCATTATTCATGTCAACTATGATAGGGGTTTTATATCTTCTACACTTAAGACGGAATACATTCGCACATGTGCTTATGGTCAACAATTCGAACATTGTAGACCTGCATTTACGACAAAATGGGCTATTCCAAGCCTGAGGGGTATATTCAATAGGAAATTTCAAAGATTTATCCTGAAAGAAGATAAAACATAATTAAAAACTATAGGTTCACACAAAGGGTGAAATAGTTTGAGACATTTTAGAGGATGATTTGGGGTGAAACTCTGTGGTCGTTATAATTGATTTTGAAATAAGAAATTTTTAAAAACATGAAATTTTTTGCAATTAAAAACTAACAAAGATTAATTAAAAAACTTTCCTAAAAATATTTTTTAAATGAAAAGCAAAGTTCATTTTAAACTTAAACTCAGCAGATACAAATATCTTTTAAAATTTAAAGTCCAAACGACCAGAAATTACTATTAGAGAATAAATGAAACCAAAACGAACAGAAATTAAATAAGCAACCATAGCAAAAAACAAACAACAAATAATAATATAAATGAATAAATAGATCTCAAAGCGAGTAATGCTTAGATTGAATATGAATATCAAGCTTAAAATGAAAAAATATTTTCCTATTGAACTATAAATGAAACTTAAAACGAACAGAAATAAAATAAAAAATAAATGCAAACAAACATGCTATGGATATTAATGTAAATTAATAAATAAATCTTAAAACGAGTGAAACTTAAATTGAATATACAAATCAAGCTTGAAATGAACAAAAAAAACCTCAAACAAGTAAACTTGAACATCCCCGTCCCGTGGCCATAGAAGATAGAAAAGTTCAAGTTCTATTCTGAATTTTACCAAAGAACATAATTCAATTCTAATTTCTCCAGAGAAAATAAAAAGCTTCCACTTCAGGTTACAGATATCTATTTACAGATCTGGATACCTCGTAATGTCTAAGGACTGCTAAAAATATTTATTTTTCTAGCAAAAAATATAGTTTATTCTAAACAAATGATACCCACAAATGGATGCGGGCTCGGGGGTATGGGTCCCACATCTCTGATCGACCTAGACTTACGGTGTAATTAGAGAGAGAGAGAGAGAGAGAGACAAGGGAACCAGAATTAAGATAGAGCGATGAAGAGGGGGGTGGGGGGGATGATTTTTGAAATTACATAAATGTAATTTTAATTCTAACATAATTTTACGAGAAATTGTAAATTTTGGTCGAGTGTTACAAGTGTGTTTAAATTTTAGTTCCATGAAGCTAAATCCATTTAACACTTCCTTGGATTTGAAATAGAAAGCTAGAAACGTAAAGTGGGATTTTTGAAAATGCACAAATGTAATTTTTATTTTCTACGACAAATTAGGAATTCTGATTGAATCTTATGATTATGCTTATACTTTAGTTCCATGAAGATAAAGCAAGTTGGCAATTCCTTAGAGACGACATGTAAACCTAGACATAAAGTAGGATTTTCAAAAAATTACAAAATATAATTTTTATTTTAGACTTAATTTTTTAAGAAAAGTCCTAAATTTTCATCGAAAGCTACGACTGAGTTTATATTTTAGTTTCAAGAAGCTAAGGCAGGTGACACTTCCCTGGATTTGACTTATAAAGCTCGAAACGTAAAGTGGGATTTTTGAAAATGCACAAATGTAATTTTTATTTTCTACGACAAATTAGGAATTCTGATTGAATCTTACGATTATGCTTATACTTTAGTTCCATGAAGGTAAAGTAAGTTGACAATTCCTTAGAGACGACATGTAAACCTAGACATAAAGTAGGATCTTCAAAAAATACAAAATATAATTTTTATTTTTGACTTAATTTTTTAAGAAAAGTGCTAAATTTTCATCGAACTCATTTTTAAAACACTTACCCTTAGCTAGTTGAAAATGTGTATGAATTCTTCATTTTTAGCCGTTTTTCAGAGGTAATAAAGGAATATTTTGTATTTTTTCTAACTTTTGTGTGTTTTCGCAACAGAATGGCCCATATATGTAAACAATGGGCAAAGTTTATAACTTGCAGCCCTTCCCCCGAGAGCTGTGGGGGAATTAAGTCATCCTAATGGACATAGTTATCATAGTTTCAACCCTGCTGAACAAAATGGATATCTCAAAATTTTGATCAGGTGACTTTTGGAAAACAATGAGCGTGGGAGGGGGGCCTAGTTGCCCTCCATTTTTTGGTAACTTAAAAAGGGAACTAGAACTTTTAATTTCCGTTTCAATAAGTCCTCCAACGATATTATAGGACCACTGGGTCGATACGAAAACCCCTGGAACAAAAAAATAAAAAATAAAAATAAACACGCATCCGTGATCTTTCTTCTGGTAAAAAAAGCAAAATTCCACATTTTTGTAGATAGGAGCTTGAAACCTCTATAGTAGGGTTCTGTGATACGCTGAATATGATGGTGTGCTTTTCATTAAGGTTGTATAACTTTTAGGGGGTATTTCTCCTATTTTTCAGAAAATCAGCCAAATTTTCTCAGGCACGTAACTTTTGATGGGTAGGACTAAACTATATATTTAAAATCAGCATTGAAATCTGATTCTTTTGATGTATCTATTGGTATCAAAAACCCGTTTTCTAGAGTTTCGGTTATCATTGAGCCGGGTCACTCCTTACTTACAATTCGTTAACACGAACTCTTTGAACACAATCGCATGACTCGAATAGAATTCAGAATGTCTCTTCAAAAATAAAGATCATATTTGTACATTTTCAAACATCTTACTTAACTTCTAGGTTTATCTGTTCACTTTAAGCAAGTGTTAAATGGCTATAGCTTCTTGGAACTAAAATATAAACGCAAATATAACTTAAGGACTTTTCTTCAAAAATTGTGTTAAAAATTAAAATTACATTTGGGATTTATTCAAAATCCTGCTTTATGTCTAAGTTTACATGTCGATCCTAAGAAAATGTCAACATGCTTTTTCTTCATGGAACTAAAGTATAAGAATAATCGTAAGTTCCGATCATAATTCCGTATTTGTCGTAGAAAATAAAAATTACATTTGTGCATTTTCAAAAATCTCACTTTACGTTTCCAGCTTTATAAGTCAAATCCAGGGAAGTATTAACTACTTTTGCTTCTTGAAACTAAAATATAAACTCAGTCATAGCTTTCGACCAAAATTTAGGACTTTTCTTCAAAAATTGTGTCAAAATTAAAATTACATTTGTGATTTTTTCAAAATCCTGCTTTATGTCTAGGTTTACATGTCGATTCTAAGAAAATGTCAACTTGCTTTTTCTTCATGGAACTAAAGTATAAGCATAATCGTAAGATTCGATCAGAATTCCGAATTTGTCGTAGAAAATAAAAATTACATTTGTGCATTTTCAAAAATCTCACTTTACGTTTCCAGCTTTATAAGTCAAATCCAGGGAAGTATTAACTACTTTTGCTTCTTCAAACTAAAATATAAACTCAGTCGTAGCTTTCGACCAAAATTTAGGACTTTTCTTAAAAAATTGTGTCAAAAATTAAAATTACATTTGTGATTTTTTCAAAATCCTGCTTTATGTCTAGGTTTACATGTCGACTCTAAAGGAAATGTCAACTTGCTTTACCTTCATGGAGCTAAAGTATAAGCATATTCGTAAGGTTCGATCAGAATTCCGAATTTGTCGTATAAAATAAAAATTAAATTTCTGCATTTTCCAAAATCTCACTCTACGTTTCGAGCTTCCAGGTAAGTGTTAACTGCTTTAGCTTCTTGAAACTAAAATATAAACTCAGTCGTAGCTTTCGATGAAAATTTAGCACTTTTCTTAAAAAATTAAGTCAAAAATAAAAATTATATTTTGTATTTTTTGAAGATCCTACTTTATGTCTAGGTTTACATGTCGATTCTAAAGAATTGTCAACTTGCTTTACCTTCATGGAACTAAAGTATAAGCATAATCGTAAGATTCAATCAGAATTCCTAATTTGTCGTAGAAAATAAAAATTACATTTGTGCATTTTCAAAAATCCCACTTTACGTTTCGAGCTTTATAAGTCAAATCCAGGGAAGTGTTAACTGCTTTAGCTTCTTGAAACTAAAATATAAACTCAGTCGTAGCTTTCGACCAAAATTTAGGACTTTTCTTCAAAAATTGTGTCAAAAATTAAAATTACATTTGTGATTTTTTCAAAATCCTACTTTATGTCTAGGTTTACATGTCGTCTCTAAGGAATTGCCAACTTGCTTTTTCTTCATGGAACTAAAGTATAAGAATAATCATAAGATTCAATCAGAATTCCGAATTTGTCGTAGAAAATAAAAATTAAATTTGTGCATTTACAAAAATCTCACTTTACGTTTCCAGCCTTATAAGTCAAATCCAGGGAAGTATTAACTACTTTTGCTTCTTGAAACTAAAATATAAACTCAGTCATAGCTTTCGACCAAAATTTAGGACTTTTCTTCAAAAATTGTGTCAAAAATTAAAATTACATTTGTGATTTTTTCAAAATCCTGCTTTATGTCTAGGTTTACATGTCGACTCTAAAGGAAATGTGAACTTGCTTTACCTTCATGGAGTTAAAGTATAAGCAAAATCGTAAGGTTCGATCAGAATTCTGAATTTGTCGTATAAAATAAAAATTAAATTTCTGCATGTTCCAAAATCTCACTTTACGTTTCGAGCTTCCAGGCAAGTGTTAACTGCTTTAGCTTCTTGAAACTAAAATATAAACTCAGTCATAGCTTTCGATGAAAATTTAGTACTTTTCTTAAAAAATTAAGTCAAAAAATAAAAATTATATTTTGTATTTTTTGAAGATCCTACTTTATGTCTAGGTTTACATGTCGTCTCTAAGGAATTGTCAACTTGCTTTACCTTCATGGAACTAAGGTATAAGCATAATCGTAAGATTCAATCAGAATTCCTAATTTGTCGTAGAAAATAAAAATTACATTTGTGCATTTTCAAAAATCCCACTTTACGTTTCGAGCTTTATAAGTCAAATCCAGGGAAGTGTCACCTGCCCTAGCTTCTTGAAACTAAAATATAAACTCAGTCGTAGCTTTCGATGAAAATTTAGGACTTTTCTTAAAAAATTAAGTCAAAAATAAAAATTATATTTTGTAATTTTTTGAAAATCCTACTTTATGTCTAGGTTTACATGTCGTCTCTAAGGAATTGCCAACTTGCTTTATCTTCATGGAACTAAAGTATAAGCATAATCATAAGATTCAATCAGAATTCCTAATTTGTCGTAGAAAATAAAAATTACATATGTGCATTTTCAAAAATCCCACTTTACGTTTCTAGCTTTCTATTTCAAATCCAAGGAAGTGTTAAATGGATTTAGCTTCATGGAACTAAAATTTAAACACACTTGTAACACTCGACCAAAATTTACAATTTCTCGTAAAATTATGTTAGAATTAAAATTACATTTATGTAATTTAAAAAATCATCCCCCCCACCCCCCTCTTCATCGCTTTATCTTAATTGTGGTTCCCTTGTCTCTCTCTCTCTCTCTCTCTCTCTCTCTAATTACACCGTAAGTCTAGGTCGATCAGAGATGTGGGACCCATACCCCCCGAGCCCGCATCCATTTGTGGGTATCATTTGTTTAGAATAAACTATATTTTTTTGCTAGAAAAATAAATATTTTTAGCAGTCCTTAGACATTACGAGATATCCAGATCTGTAAATAGATATCTGTAACCTGAAGTGGAAGCTTTTTATTTTCTCTGGAGAAATTAGAATTGAATTATGTTCTTTGGTAAAATTCAGAATAGAACTTGAACTTTTCTATCTTCTATGGCCACGGGAGGTGGATGTTCAAGTTTACTTGTTTGAGGGGATTTTTGTTCATTTCAAGCTTGATTTGTATATTAAATTTAAGTTTCACTCGTTTTAAGATTTATTTATTAATTTACATTAATATCCATAGTATGTTTGTTTGCATTTATTTTTTATTTTATTTCTGTTCGTTTTAAGTTTCATTTATAGTTCAATAGGAAAATATTTTTTCATTTTAAGCTTGATATTCATATTCAATCTAAGAATTACTCGCTTTGAGATCTATTTATTCATTTATATTATTATTTGTTGTTTGTTTTTTGCTATGATTGCTTACTTAATTTCTGTTCGTTTTGGTTTCATTTATTCTCTAATAGTAATTTCTGGTCGTTTCGAGTTTAAATTTTAAAAGGTATTTGTATCTGCTGAGCTTAAGTTTAAAATTAACATTAATTTTCTTTTAAAAAATATTTTTATGAAATTTTTTTAATTAATTTTTGTTCGTTTTTAATTGCAAAAAATTTAATTTTTTTAAAAATTTCTTATTTCAAAATCAATTATAACGACCACAGAGTTTCACCCCAAATCATCCTCTAAAATGTCTCAAACTATTTCACCCTTTGTGTGAACCTATAGTTTTTAATTATGTTTTATCTTCTTTCAGGATAAATCTTTGAAATTTCCTATTGAATATACCCCTCAGGCTTGGAATAGCCCATTTTGTCGTAAATGCAGGTCTACAATGTTCGAATTGTTGAGCATAAGCATATGTGCGAATGTATTCCGTCTGAAGTGTAGAAGATGTAAAACCCCTACCGTAGTTGACATGAATAATGAACCGTTGTGATAAGTGCTGTCTTTGAAAATAAACCAAAATGATTTTAGTGTTCTAAGAGTAAAGTGCTTTAAAAAAATGTATTTGAATTTGTCTATTAATAAAAAAAATGTATACAACAATGTCTTTATTCTACACTTTAGATGTCTTCTTCTTCGGTGTATAGGCATCTGACGTGAACCACTAGTGCTGTTAAATCATTTAGATTCACTCTAGACTGACCCTGATTCGTTAGCCTAACCTGACCAGAAAAGAAAGGGAACATTTTCGATTTCGAAACAATTTTATTGAATAATTACAACAACAACATCAATAATACTATGCATATACAATTAGCGATAGAGTTTATTGTCTTCGATATGTTTTACTAATGCACTTAAAGCACATTGAAGGCTATTCACATGTGCTATATCAACTTTTGCGGCGAAACATAATTGATACTCCATTTTAAATTTGCTCAAGGATATCACATATCTTGCATATACTGCATCCCATTCCAGACAAAGCCGTGATCCTTTCGTGATTTCCACTGCAATGTTTGGTGCTCTTGTATTATTATCATCAACTCCACTATCAACTTCTAATAGGGTAAACATTCCACTTATCGTCATCAACATTAATATATATCCAAATGAGTAAAGTCAAACTGTTCTTCTTCTCACTCCTTTGGATTCTATTCACAGACTAATAAAACTGTAGCAAAAATCCTTTCCTCATATTCCCTCCGCCGCTAATATGTAACCAAGCCCTCTGATTGGCCGAGAAGGGGGGTGTAACCGACTCGCTGATTGGCTGAGAAGGAAACATATGATCTAACTGTTTCCGGGAAACTCATAACATTGAACAATTTTATCCACAACAACAAATACTATTTCTGGATCATAACATTCGGCGAGAGCAACAATAACAAATACTATTTCTGGATCATAACATTCACGATCGATTACGCAATCAAGTTCTCGGAAATTCACTTCCCCCTCGAGTTCTAGATCAATAACATTGTTCCCGTTAGAATTCAATGCGCATGTGCAACCTTCGTTCTGGAGTTATTACACATAGAAACATCAAATAAATCGACCTTGGAAAAAGAGGTCATTGACCCCATTAGCCACGTGTTCTCCCTAATGACTCTATGCCCATATAAGGAGTTCGTTCCGGAGTAACACCCCCCATTCTACTTTTGTATGCTGGAGAAAAATTTTCAGCAATTTTAACAACATACACCCTTTTAAAAATCTGGACATAAATAGTAGTGTTTAATTTCGTTTCATAACTCCTCTAGTTAACCTGGAATGGAAAACTTGATACCATTCGCAAAAAAAATCTGCTTACCTTCTTTGATAGCTTGGATACACTTACGCTATTTTGACTTGGGTAAATTTTAAGAACAGAAGTAGCCCCGAAAATTTAAACATAATACCCTCAGTCGTTCTTGGGATACTGCTCAGGTGCCTTATTGGGAATTAGCGTTAACACAGTGCATTTTGATTTAATCTTATTTTCAACCAAATAAGCCCTTTTCGAAGTTCCTACGACAACTCCTTCGATATGAAGTGCCCTGGTCTAAACAACAACCACAAAATAAAAGTCATACATTATACCCATATCGATCTTTACCATTAAAATTTCAAGCCTTCCAATCACTTTCGACTATTAAAAAAGGCACTAGAACTTTCGACTTCCAATCGAATGAACCGTTTTTGAGTTTCTACGTCAACACTTCCTATAAACACGTTATATATACCCAGGGCATAAATTATAACCCTCACCCTAAGGGCTGTGAGGGTGGTTGTCATCCTCTAAGGCATAATTTCCAGAACTTTCAACTACGTTAAACAAAATGGCTATCTAAAAATTTTGATTGAATATGTTTGGGAAAATTGTTGGCTTGAGAGGGGCGTTAGTTGCTCTCCCGTCACTTTCAATCATAATAAAAGTCACTTGCCCTTTCGATTTTGAATCAAATAAACCCTTTTGAAGTTTCTACGACAATGCTTTCAATAAAAACCTTTTATGGTCCAATGGCATAAATTACAAGCCTTTCCCTGAGGCTGGGAGTGGGGGGTTGTTATCCTCAAAGACCTAATTTCCAGAACTTTCTACTAGGCCTACGTTGAACACAATGGCTATCTGAAAATTTTCATTGGATGTGTTTAGGGGAATGGTGCGTGAGAGAGGTCGGTTAGTCACCCTCCAATCACTTTCGACTATTAAAAAGGGCACTAGCCCTCTCAATTCCTAATTGAACGAGCCCTTTTTGAAGTTTTTACAAAAATGCCATCTACAAAAACATTAGATGCCCCCAATGTATAACTAGCAAACTTTGCCCCGATTAGTCTGGGGGGTTCGTCAACCTTAATAACGTAGTTTCCAGAACTTCCAACTACTTTGAAGAAAATGGCTATCTCTAAACTTTGATTGAATGTGTTTGGGGAAATGGTGGGCGTGGGAGGGGGGTTAATTACTCTCCACTCCCTTTCAACTATTAAAAAGGGCAATTTAAATTTCCAAACAAATGAGCCCTTTTTTAAATTTCTGTAATAACCTTCTATATAAACTTTATATGCCCCCAGGGCATAACTTAAAACCCTTGCACTGAGGGCTCTGACGGGGTTATCATCCTAAAAGACCTAATTTCCTGTGTTTCTCAAAATTCTGATTGGATGTGTTTCGGGAAATGGTGGGCGTGGATGGGGTGTTAGTTGCCTTCCAATCACTTTCGACTATTAAAAAGGGCACAAGTCACTCCAATTTCCAATTGAATGAGCCTTTTTCGAAGTTTCTACGACAACTGTTTCGATGCGAAGTGCCCTGCTCTAGAGGAAAAAAAAAAAAATAATACATTGTGCCAACATCGTTCTTATATGCCCTCAGGACATAACTTAAAACCCTTGCCCCGAGGGTTTTGGGGGAGTGTCCTCCTCAAAAAAATCTTTTCCCTCTGGAAATCAACTACGCTGAACAAAATGGCTATCTCAAAATTTTGATTGGATGTGTTTGGGGGAAGGATGGGCGTGGGGGGGATAGTTGCCCTCCAATCACTTCCGACTATTAAAAAGGACACTAGCCACTCCAATTTCCCATCGAATGAGCCCTTTTCAAAGTTTCTACGACAACTCCTTCGATTCGAAGTACCTATGGTATTACATATGCTTTTATTTTTTAATATAATTTTTTGTCTATTTTTCCAAATCTATTCTCCTTCTGAAATTGTAACCCTTCCAAATTAAGTTCCTACTAAGTGCGATTGTCCTGCCGTCAAAAACTTTGCAAAAACTTTGCAAAAAGGCTTTGCAAAAACTTATGAATGGAAGAAAGGAGATATTTGCCATGAGTCACGTGTCACATAATCACGTGTTGCACATAATTATTTGTTTGCACGACAAAGGCTGACTTTTCAAAGGTTCAAGTCCCTGACAGATTTTTGAGTCCCTATACAGATTTTACAACATAAAGTCCTAAGAATCCTGAAACTTTTTATTCCATCAGCTATTGCAGTTCTAAATAAGTCTTCTGTGGTAATTTTTATATACTTATCTAGATATACTTCCAGTTTTTCAGCAATTTACTTTTGGAGCAAATCTTTTCAAATATAATTATGACACTGATTTATGACATAGATTTGAAAGAAATTACCGCCATATTGCCTCAATCAAAGTTTTTTCTCCCAATCACAAGATTTACATAGTTGTAACACTCGACAAAAAAAGAGGGTACTTTCCCATTATGCTGGTCTTTCTAAAAAGTCAAGTTTGGTTAATGCTAATGAAATAAAATAAAATAGGATGAATATATAATAGTTTAGAAACAAATTTGGGCTATATATTTGCACATTGGAAGGGGGGGGGGGGTAAAGCATAGCATATATTAAATACGTAACCTACCTAACCTAACCTAGGTACCTTCCCGCCCCCCTAAACCCCAAAAACCGCAGTTTAATATCGTATACGCAATGAAAACCACGCTATCATTGCCTACTCTAAAGCGGTTAACGCGTCAATGACGGGTTTTATCCTTGCCTACTCTACAGCTGTTAACCCTAGAGGCCCATTTAATGGAAAGGTACCAAAAAGAGTATCTACATTGACAAGTATAGTACTGAGAGATCTAATTTGCTCCTTTTGTGTCGGTAGCTCGGGACTGGGATGCTCACAAGGATCTCATTGATAAATTTACTTCTATCCTGTTAATAAAAAGGAATCTTGGTTCGTAATTATCTTTAATTTAGCGTCTATTTAATAAGATAAAGTTATTTGTATGGTTTGTTTCTCTGGTTGAAGGCGGGTCTCTTGGCTATCTTCTAGTATTAATTTATATTTAATAATACTGAAATTTTTGATGTTTGTCTTTGAATCCTGGGCTAGCTGCTACGATCAAATTAATGTTGTGTTATTGTATCCTTTGTTATCCTTTGTATCCTTATTGTTATCTTTGCCGTCGTGTTTATCATTGTACTGTAGTGCTATTTGCTATTTTATTTTTGTCTAGGACTAGCACTTGGTATCTCCTTAAGGAGATACAACTTTAAGGGTCCTTTTCAATATAGAATTAGATCGGTAAAATATTAGAGCGTAGAGCGAGTCGGTAAAATCTCTTGCCCCCCCCCCCCAAACATTTTGGCTAGTAACGACCCTGCTCGCATGTATGGTGGTAAGAATTCCGCTAACCCCGACTTGACACTGTCTTCCCCAAAACAAAAGGAATTGCTTTAGAATAAAAAATAAAATAAAACTATTTAAAAAAAAATTAAATTATTTATTTGCTTATTGTGTATCAGAGCCCAATCACCTGCAACTTGCTCTCTTCTAGATTAAAAATCCTAGGTGTATTTACCTTTAAAGTTAATTAAAAATCTTCTAGTTTTAACCTTTCTTAAACTATGCTATGGAGCTACAATTTTTTTAGCTCAAATGTTATTCTTCATTTCAACTATAAATTTTAGTATAATAGGAACCACACAGGCTTATAGAGATGGAGAGTTAGATTGCTGGATTTTTATAGTTTCCTCTAAAGTTCAAATTACTCGCGTAAATTAATTGCATATTATTAAGTAAGAATTTTTGTCTGACTTCAAAATGTCCAAATACTTAACCCCCCCCCCCCTTATGTGCAAATATATAGCCCAAATTATATATTTCCCATCTATTCCGTCACTTGTCTTTTGTCTTGTCTCGTGCTAAGCTGAAAGAAACTAACGAAGAAGGCGGGTTGTTCTCGAGTTTTACACAGCGTAAACTTGAGTGAGTGGCGTATAATACACAAGTACCAAAATTCCTTCCCCCTACAGAAAATAAAAAACAAAACTCAAATAAAATTCTTAAATTCAGAAAGCCTTATTTTTCACGGAGGTATTTTCCCCGGGGGAGGGGGGTTTTTCCGCATTGGGGAATTTTAGGGGGATTATTTTCTACAGGAAGGTATTTTCCACGGGGGGTATTTTCCGGGGGTTACCGGGATGGGGGGTAAATACCGGCCACCATGGCTGTTATGCCCTGAACTGGTAAAAAAAGACCAATTAACACTCCGTGTCTAAACACCTCTCAGGCACACACAAAAAAGCCAAAAAGAAGAAGAAAGGAAGAAAATATTTCGGCATCCTAACCTCATAACCAGTAATCAATTTGTTCCAACAAATACTGCATGTTAAGAAACAAATTTCCAAATTGTGCTTACTTGAAACATAATTCGAGTCATAATATATTACGTTTAAAGCCAACTTCTTTTCCTTTCCTCTTAGTTCCCTGGCAGAGAGGATAAATTGTACCCTGGCAGAAAGAGAGGATATCATAGCTGAAAATTGAATAGTTGTATGCATTTTCCGGTACTTGTATGATAAACGCCCTACCGTTTAAGTTGTTCATTCATTGACGCATTATAGAACCGTTTTTTTTTTTTGTTAGTTCATTTCACCTTAGCGTGAGACAAGACAAAGAGAACTGACAGAATAGATGGAAAATATACGTACCAAGAAATGTAAGTTAGTTACATGCGAGTTCCTAATATTAGCTCGATATCTGTCGCTTTTTTCAAAAAAATTTTGAAAAGCAGTAGTAATCTTAATCCTGATTTGACCGAAGATTTGAAACTGCCATAACTAGAAAAGAGGTAAGGTTATCAGAATTTATGGCCCACTGGCCTCACTGTTATGGTTGTTCCCACTTACGTTTGAAGTCTTTGTAAGCACCTCTTTCTCCATACTGGCCGGATATTTCACTGGACTTTATAAACGGAGAACCTCTGGGCATAGATGGTAGCATGGGACATCTACTCCTTAAATTACAATCTAAGTGTAGCAGATCTTTTTCTTTAGAATATCAGTAAGTGTAAAATTGCCAAGCTTGGCAATTGCCAAATTTCCGAGCCAATTTTGCAAGTACAAAATTGCGTAGTTCTCCTCGTAAACTGGCTATTAGGTTGTCTGTGGAGAGCTGATCTATCAGCCAGTATTTTAAAAGAGCTAGTATCGTTAGATATTTATGTCAGAAATATCGTTAGACCTCGTTATGCAGAAAAAGACGGCAGTACCTTTATTATAGATTTTGCAGTACCTTTATTATAGATTTTGCAGTTCCCTTAGGTCATCTAATCGAGACTACCTCGATAGGGCTGGGAGCAAGGGAATTCATGTCTCATGTCCCTGATAAATGTATCTATCTCTCAGTAGGTATTTGTTCCGCTAAGGCGGTTGCTCTTTGCGATGACTGTGGCCCAGATAACCATAGACCTGGTAAGTCACTAATACTCAAGTCCTTAGCCATGGTAAGATATATTACCGAAAAATGGTTTTCGAGAGCTCAGATGGGCCGAAATCACACTTTAGAGTCAATAAGAGAAAAAATAATAATGCAGCTGATTAGAAAACCTATGTCAAAAAGGTTGCCAAAAATATCAGAAAGAATGAAATTCCGTCGAATTGAAAGGGAATAAACTAAATAAAACATGGGAAAAATTTAGTCTTGTGACAAAAATACAAAAAAAAACAATTTAGTTTTTTCAAAAAGACTAAGAAGAAAGCTCAAATTGTACGATAAAAAGGGATTGAGTGGGGTGTATACATTTGTTTAACATATCAACTATCGATAGGACGAAAGTAATTCTATGTATTTCTGTGGTAAACTATATTGGGGTGAAAAAGGGAATTTTTGAGGAAACAGAACAAGGGAGGCGAGTTCAAAGGGGGAGAAATTGACTAGGGAAAAGACACATTTATTTTAATTAAATACGGGTATAACTTGGTATTCATTGAACAGTCTGTACACCAATATATATCGGGGAATTAACATCTTTTTACAAGTCCACTGCTGCAAAACTAAGCCGACTATTGGGTTTATCAAGCTTTTTTTTTACATATCATTTCCATAAGGTGAACAAGATAGTAGGTGGTGGATGTAGAACGCAAGTTTCTGAATTACCTAATGTCGAAATTTAGGATTATCTTTACTTTCAGCCATTAAGCTAAAAAGCTTTTATTTTATTTAAAGAAAACAGTAGTAATGGATCGGACGCCATCGGAATCTTGCGATTTACCTTTCTTTTTCAAGGGAGCAATAAAACATAATTTCCAACAATTTGGGGAGTTATTAGTAGAAGTTAGTTCATTAAAGGTAAGGACAAAGGCTTTGAAAGATTGTCAGTAAAGGCTATTATTGGGTTAATTTCAATGTCTAGCTGGCAGGTGCTGCCCTTTTTATTTGATTGTTTTCGTATCCTTGTCTAAGGGCAAAATAACTCGGAAACTGAGAGAGGTCGAAGTGTTTAAAGAGAGGTGAAAGAAGTTTTGCACTATGGAGCAAAGTAAACCTCTTTGATTATTGGCTCCATCCAAGAGCTCTTCTTGGAGATTGAAATCAATATTATAAGCAGTGCCATGTGCAGGCGCAGATCGTTATAAGGAAAAGTTACATTTTTCGTCAAGAGTCCTTGATGTTTTATTCGGATTGCAAGGCTTATATTTTTGTAATACTGGCGATTAATGGCTCTTCAATTTTCAAGATAATCAAAATATTTAGGCTCTTGTGAATTTTAGAATAATAATAATAATCTGTATTTAAAAGCCTTTTAAAGCCATACACAAAAAAGACAAATACTAAAGAAAAATTACACTCCATTTAACATCCTTCCCATCCATACAAAATTTCCTACTGCCACAATATTACGGATAGTCCAAGACCTCATTAACTCACGAAGTAGCCTATCTTCTCCATCCTGGATAATTGATCCCCTTAAATGAGAAAGCTGCTTATTCTAGAAGAGGAAATGGCCCAACCCATAATCGTTCTCCCCACATCTCAAGCACTACACCCGGCCTCCGGACCTTCCCTCATTTTCCTTACAACCTTACTATAAATTGGAAGACAATTAGCTCGAATCTGAATCACAATCCTTAGATATTTGATAAGATAAGATAAGATTTATTGCTGAAAAACAGCTATCACAAGCCCAAAAGGGCCGAATTCGCACTTTAGCGTCAAATACAGCGAAAAAAGAACATCAAAAACAAACAATCAAACAACAACAGAAAATTATAAAAGGGTCAATGTCAAATATGTTAAAAACAAAGTACAAAGTACAAAGTAAACTCATAAAATTAGAAGGCCAATGTCAAGTCAGCAAAAATGCCCCCAAAAAAAACAAAAAAAAATTCGTAAAATTAACAAGGGGATAAAATAGAATTAAAACAAAAACATCAGTTAGTCGGTGACTAACAAACATAAATATAAAACCTCCAAATTTGCAAAATGGGCATTAAAATTAATAACTATCAGGTAAAGAGTGAGTGAGGGGGAGGGGAGGCAGCGGAAATTCAGTGGTTGAAAATGTCAACTATGTAAGGGATAAACGTTCTTCTATATCTTTCAGTGCAAACTCTTATGGGGGCGAGACGGGGGATTTTTGTTGAAACAGAACGCGGGAAGCAGGGTCGAAGGGGTGAATATTGACCGGGGAAAAGGGGAGTTGTTCGAGGGTTATGAAGGGCATTGTTAGAAAACGTAAGGTAATTTTTGCTCTCCTTTCCTTAAGGGTGACAAGGTTAGCTCTCCTAAGAAGGGAAATATAAGGTACTTTACCCTCATTGAAGATAATTCTTAGGCACCTTTTTTGTACTGCTTCTATTCTGTCCGACAATTTCATGGAAATGCCAGGATGCCAAACAGGACAGGCGTACTCAAGGGTTGGGCGTACAAATGACAGGAAAATCCTTAAACAGTGCGATTTAGGGTATTTAAATTTTTTAAGGAGTTTAAGGAGGGAAATTGTGGCATTGGCACGTTTTAAGATGTCATTAATATGACAATCCCATTTTAAGTCGCTAGAGATGGTAACGCCCAGTAATTTCATAGTGGTAACGGACATTTCAGGGGGGATTGGACAGGAGAAAGAAGGAGGAGTTTAAAGAAATTAATAGTAAGAACAGTTGACTTTAAAGGGTTGACTTTCATATCATCAGTAAGAGCTTCGGCTGATATCGATTCCAAGATGTCCATTGGGTTGCATTTTAAATTTTGAAACTTGTCTCTAAGACAGTTAGATCATCAACAAATTTCTAGATATCTGAAAAATAAACACCAAGGTCGTTTATCATTGTAAGAAATGAATTTGGACCTAAGAGGGTTCCTTGAGGCACACCATTATAAAGTGGGAGGGGATCAGAATATACATTCAAGTATTTCACGACTTGCGTTCTGTTAGAGAGGAAAGACGCAATTATTCTAATTAAATAAGGGTCAACTTGAAAGTCATTAGATAAGATAAGATAAGATAAGATAAGTTTTATTCTTCATTAAATACACATACAATATTAGATGTTATAAATCCCTCAAAGGCTCATTGGCCTGTACAAAGAGGGAAGACATATGAATTACATACTCAAGGACAAAAAACATACTAAATATGAATTACATACTCAAGGATAAAAAACAAAAGAAAATTTAAAATGATCACTTACTCACATATGAAGGAGAAGAAAAGAAAATATAAATAAAATAGAAACTATAGAAAAAATTAGAATAAATAAACTAAATTAATTAATTATATTAAATAGACTCAAAAAAAAAAAAAAAAAAAAAAAAAAAAAAAAATTACTATAAGCGAATTCCTGTCGTCGAAACAGACTGTAATTATTAGACTGTAATAAAATGGTGCGAAAGCAATAAAATTTAACCTATCTTCATGAATGCTACTCCTTAGTGAACTATACAAGCTTCACCAATAAAAAATGATAATCATACCTGAGGCCTCGGAGTCATAGCGCAGAGAAAACCACCATAAAACAAACTAAACATTAGGGGACATCGACTCCACAAAAAAAAAAAAAAAAAAAAAAAAAAAAAAAAAAAAAAAAAAAAAATCTGTTTTATTATTAAATAAATGGTCCTTAAGAATCCTCTTGAAAGTGCCAAACGAGTGACATTTCTGTACTGAAGAAGGCAGGAGTTCCAAACCTGATGACAAGCGATGAGGGGATTGAAATCTGACCGCACAGTGGGAGTAGGAGGAATGCAGATATTATGTGACGAACGAAGGTTATATGGAGCTGAATCAGAAATAAACTGAGGAGTTTTTTGAAGAGATTTTGGAATATTGCCATGAAGCTGATGAAAAACAAAACAAGCACAAGAAAGAATGTAGATAGACTTTAGATTTAGAAGCGGTATTGGTGAAGAACGGTTGGTGTCAATAACCAGACGCCTTGTTTTATCATACATGACAGAAAGCGACCGCAGTGTAGAAGGAAAAGTAGACATCCATACTATGGGGCAATAAGAGACATATGACTGGACAAGGCAGAAAAAAGAAGCTTCAGAATAGATCCAGGAAAGGTGTGTTTGAGTTTTCGAATGACACCCAAACTCCGTGAGACCTTAACCCTAATCATGGCTATATGGTGTCTAAACGAAAGGTTCTCATCAAGCAGGATACCACGAAATCGGACCAACCGATTCTTTGGTCTACACAAGAAGCCTTGTGACACTTGAAGCTGTGTCAGTTGATGGAAAGCTACACCAATTCGAGCAAAAATAAGAAAATGTGACTTGGTAACATTCAAGGCCAAGTAATTTGCCTCAAACCATGAAACTACTCTCTCAAATATTGCCACCAGAATAGATCTGACATCACATTCCGTCCTCCCTAGAGTCCCAAAAGTGCTGTCGTCAGCAAAAGCAACGAGGCAATCTTCATTAGAAGTAGCATTGGGACACAAAGGAACATCCGGATGACACAGATTGCAGCATACCAGAGGACTGGTGTTCTTGACTGCTGAAATCAGATCATTGACATAAATCAGAAATAAAACGGGGCCAAGAACAGATCCCTGGGGTACACCATATTCTACTTCAGAAGGGCTTTGGAAAAGCGGATCAATTGAAATAAGTCTACCAGAAAGATATGATTCAAACCAAGAAAAAACATTTGATCTTATACCAATATGCGATAATTTCCAAAGAAGGATCTGATGAGTCAAAGAATCAAAAGCTTTGCGAACATCCAAAAATAAAGCTGCCGAGATACGACCAAAATCTATTGCCGAATGACTGAAATTCAAGAGAGATGTGCAAGCATGCTCTGTAGAGTGATTCGCTCGGAATCCAAACTGGAAATCATGGAAAAATATTTCGAGATCCAGAAAACTAAGAAGCCTGGATAGCATAGCCCTCTAAAAACTTTTGCTGAAAACAGATAGAAGAGAAATTGGCCTATAATTAGCAGGATCACCCGGGACCCACCTTTATACAGCACTATAACCTTAGCTCGCTTGAGTGATTCAGGGAAAATTCCATTCACGAAAGACAGATTGACAAGCTTAGTCAATGGTGACAGAATAGCGGGAAGAACGGCACGGATAACCCTTGTAGGAATCCTGTCTGGCCCTGAAGACGATGAACCTTTAAGTGCATTTACGATCCGAGCTACCTCAAACTCAGAAACAGAGTTCAAGACCATTGACTTTAAACATAGGGGTCCAATATAGGCTCTGAAATCACAACGGGAAGTTGTAGAGCTCACAGATGAAGCAGTCGCTTTTCCTATATTAGCAAAATAATACGTAAGCTCTAGCTGAACATTTTATTATACTTGGACAGTTTTACCGTCAACTATCAGCTTTGTTGGAACTGAAGGCGGAGGGGGAGTAGGTTTAGTTACAGAATTAATAATTTTCCATGTCTTCCCAACATCCTTTCCACACTCAGAAAGTTTCTTGTGATAATACTGAGACTTGGCCTTCCGACACAGAGAATTAAATATATTCCTATAGACCTTGAACCGCTGATGATGAGAAGCAGATGACGATGCCTTATATGGTTTCCACAGATAATTTTTCCTTTCCCAGCTTTTATGAAGACCTGGAGTCATCCACGGATTCAGCAGTACTATCCTTTTCGAAGTATGAGACGTTGGATTCTGGTGGCAAATTTCTAGGATACCTTCTTTTACTGAATCATAAAAGAAATCAAAAGAGCGGTTAAAATCCGATTCAGAATCCAAACTATCCCAAGACTGATTAGTCAAACAAGATTTAAGTAGACTGATCTCACTGACACCAAAACGGAAAAATGGGAGATTAGATGGCGAAACTTTACGCTGCGATCGATTAGCAGTCCTATACCGTGAAATAGCAGGGAAATGATCAGAAATATCAGCTTTCTAATAGTAGCTTTTCTAATAGTATATTGTGGTTGATTAAATCAAAAGCTTTTTGCAAGTCAACAGCGATAACATTGGGCCAGGTACTGGGTTTATCGAGTGCGTTGCATATTGTGTCCATAAAGTGAACAAGATAGTGGGTAGTAGATGTAGAGCGTAGGTTTCCGAATTGTCTTTGGTCAACATTTGGGATTATTTTTACTTTCAACCACTCAGCTAAAAAGCTTTCATATAACTTAGTAAAAACTGTAGTAAGAGTAATGGGACGGACACCATTAAAATCTTGATTATTACCTTTCTTTTTTACGGGAGTAATAAAACCTAATTTCCAACAATTTGGAAATTTACCAGTAGAGGTAATTTCATTAAAAAGTAAGGACAAATGCTCTGAGAGATTGTCGGCAAAGGCTTTAAATAGTACTATCGGAATGTCTAATGGACATGTACTACACTTTTTAATGTTCTTAATTTTTGCCTCCACATCTGAGGGCGAGATAACGGGAAAATTGAGAGAGCACAAATCATAAAGAGTGTCAAAAGAAAGGGGAGGGAGGTTCTGAACTATGAGTAGAAAGGCCTCATGAGGTCCGACCCCTCACCCCTGCTGCCACCTACAGCTTTTTTTTAACACCAAATTTGGGCATAGAGTCATTAGGGAGAACACGTGGTTAATCGGGTCAATGACCTAAATTTCCAAGGTCGATGTTGTTGTTGTTGTTGTTTTGGCCATGTGCATAGAGTCATTAGGGAGAACACGTGGTTAATGGGGTCAATGACCTAAATTTCCAAGGTCGATGTTGTTGTTGTTGTTGTTTTGGCCATGTGCATAGAGTCATTAGGGAGAACACGTGGTTAATTAAAGCGATTGGGAATTTGGAACACCTGTGCTGTCAGTCATTAATAAAATTGTTTCCGGGCAAAGTTTAATAATGTCTGACAGGTACTGTCAATCATTAATCAAATTGTTTCCAGGCGAAGTTTAATAATGTCTGACAGGTGATGTCAAGATGGATTGATATGTCACGAAATGGGAATTAATTTTTTGTTTCTAAGGGGAATTATTGATTCAAGAAAGGGGAATTAATTTGATGTTTCTAAGGGGATGGTGGGGAAGAGATATATTGATTGCGTAATCGAAGGGAGAGAATCCCCGAGAAATTGATTACATAATCGGTAGAACCCTATAAGGAGATCGTGACGGGAATCCATTTATGGGCATAGAATGACGTAATCAACTAGGACGAATGGATTTCTGAGAAATTGATTACATAATCGGTAGAACCCTATCAGAAGGTCATGACGGGAATCCATTTATGGGCATAGAATGACGTAATCAACTAGGACAACTGGATTTCTGAGAAATTGATTACATAATCAGTAGAACCTTATCAGAAGGTCATGTTGGGAATTCATTTATGGGCATAGAATGACGTAATCGACTAAGAAAAGCAAGTTACTTTCTTAATTTCCCTCCTAAACCCATTTTGCAACTTGAAGTACTTATCTTTTTCATCAACCACTATACTTTACAGCATTTTGGATACCTCATCAACAAGAAATACTTTTCAAAGACCATTTCAGAGCAAGTTACTTTGTTAGTGTCCCTCCTAAACCCATTTTTCAACTTGCAGTACTTATATTTTTCATCCACAACTATACTGTACAGCTTTTTTGATACCGCAACACTAATAAATACTTTTCAATGACCATTTAAGAGCAAGCTACATTCTTAATGTCCATTCTAAGCCCAGTTTCAAACTTGAAGTACATATCTTTTTCACTCAAAACTATACTTTACAGATTTTTGGATACCTCAACACCAAGGAATACTTTTCAAAGACCATTTCAGAGCAAGCTACGTTTTTAATGTCCTTCCTATTTCCAAATTGATGTCCTTATTTTTTTCACCCGCCACTATAGTTTACAGCTTTTTGGATACCTCAACACCAAGAAATACCTTTCAAAAGGCATTTCAGAGCAAGTTACTTTCTTAATGTTCATCCTAAACCCATTTTGAAACTTGAAGTACTTATCTTTTTCACCCACAACTGTACTTTACAGCTTTTGGATACCTCAACACCAAGAAATACTTTTCAAATACCATTTAAGAGCAAGTTACTTTCCTAATGTTACCCAAAAACCCATTTTGAAACTTGAATTACTTAGATTATTCACCCACAACTATACTTTACAGACTTTTGAGTGTCCCAACACCAAGAAATACCTCTCAAAGATCATTTCAGAGCAATTTACTCTGTTAATGTCCCTCCTAAACCCATTTTTTAACATGAAGTACTTATCTTTTTCACTCACAACTATACTTTACAGCTTTTTGGATACCTCAACACCAAGAAATACTTTTCAAAGACCATTTCAGATCAAGCTACGTTTTTAATGATCCTCCTAAACCCATTTTCCAACTTGAAGCACTTATCTTTTTCACCCACAACTATACTTTACAGCTTTTTGGATACCTCAACACCAAGAAATACCTTTCAAAAGGCATTTCAGAGCAAGTTACTTTCTTAATGCCCCTCCTAAATCCATTTTCCAACTTGAAGTACTTATCTTTTTCACCCACAACTATACTTTACATCTTTTTATATACCTCAACACCAAGAAATACTTTTCAAAGACCATTTCAGAGCAAGTTACTTTCTTAATGTCCCTCCTAAACTCATTTTCCAACTTGAAGTACTTATCTTTTTCACACACAACTATACTTTACAGATTTTTGAATGCTCCAACACCAAGAAATACTTTTCAAAGGGCATTTCAGAACAAGTTCTTTTCTTAATATGCTTCTTAAACCAATTTTACAAATTCTAAATTTTTCCATAGTAGATAGAAAAAGCAATATCATAGCTGTGAATATTTTCTCGAAAGATAAGCAGTTCTATTTCAATTTTAAATTTTCTCAATGAAATGAAGAAAAGTTCAAGTTCTCTTCTGAATTTTCTCAATGAAAAAAAAAATTAGTTTTTATTCAATTCTATTTTTCCAAATAATATAAAAATTTTCCACTTTAGTTCAGATTTTTCTCAAAGGGATGAAAAATTTAAAATACTGTTCCAATTTTTCTCACCGAAGTTAAGAAAAGTTCAAGTTCTCTTCTGAACTTTACCAAAGAACACACTTCAATTCTAATTTCTCCAGAGAAAACAAAAATCTTCCACTTCACTTCTGTATTTCACAAAGACATAAAGAAATTTAATGTTCAATTCTAATTTTTCGGTGGAAGATAGAAAAAGTAATCCCCAACCCGAAGGAACCCCCCGGTCCCCAAAGGCCCCAGGCCCCCGGTCCCCACAATGCCCACTAAAGGACACCGAACCCAAAGGCCCCCGACACACCCAAAAGACCAACAAACAAAAATTTCTCTTAGAAATAATATTTTTCATCACTGATAACACTTTTCTGTTCGAACTAGCAAGTTTTCTACCAAAGATACCAAATATTTTCATAGAAGTAACAGTTTTTGATTGTGATAACAACTTTTCTGTCAGAAGTAGCAAGTTTTGCTTAACACTAACAAACCCACTCATCAAAGTAATGATATTTTACTTTAATACTAACATACTTTTACTGATCACACGCGAATTTCTCTTAGAAATAATATTTTTCATCAATGATAACACTTTTTCTGTTCGAACTAGCAAGTTTTCTATTAAAGATACCAAATTTTTTTTCTTAGAAGTAACATTTTTGATTGTGATAACAACTTTTCTGTCAGAAGTAGCAAGTTTTGCTTAACACTAACAAACCTTCTCATCAAAGTAATGATATTTTACCTTAATACTAACATACTTTTACTGAACAAAAAAAAAATTTTTCTTAGAAATAATATTTTTCATCACTGATAACACTTTTCTGTTCGAACTAGCAAGTTTTCTACCAAAGATACCAAATATTTTCATAGAAGTAACATTTTTTGATTGTGATAACAACTTTTCTGTCAGAAGTATCTAGTTTTGCTTAACACTAACAAACATTCTCATCAAAGTAATGATATTTTACCTTAATACTAACATACTTTTACTGAACACATAGAAATTTCTCTTAGAAATAATATTTTTCGTCAGTGATAACACTTTTTCTGTTCGAACTAACATGTTTTCTACCAAAGATACCAAATTTTTTCGTAGACGTATCATTTTTTTATTATGATAACAACTTTTCTGTCAGAAGTAGCAAGTTTTGCTTAACACTAACAAACATTCTCATCAAAGTAATGATATTTTACCCTTAATACTAACATACTTTTACTGAACACACACAAATATCTCTTAGAAATAATATTTTTTCGTCAGTGATAACACTTTTTCTGTTCGAACTAGCAAGTTTTCTAGCAAAAATACCAAATTTTTTCTTAGAAGTAACATTTTTTTATTGTGATAACAACTTTTCTGTCAGAAGTAGCAAGTTTTGCTTAACACTAACAAACATTCTCATCAAAGTAAAAACATTTTACCCTAATACTAACATACTTTTACTGAACAAACAAAAATTTCTCTTAGAAATAATATTTTTCATCAATGATAATACTTTTTCTGTTCGAACTAGCAAGTTTTCAAGCAAAGATACCAAAGTTTTTCATAGAAGTAAAATTTTTTGATTGTGATAACAATTTTTCTGTCAGAAGTAGCAAGCTTTGCTTAACACTAACAAAAATTCTCATCAAAGTAACGATATTTTACTTTAATATTAACATACTTTTACTGAACACACACAAATTTTTCTCAGAAATAATATTTTTCGTCAATGATAACACTTTTTCTGTTCGAACTAGCAAGTTTTCTAGCAAAGATACCAAATTTTTTCTTAGAAGTAACATTTTTTGATTGTGATAACAACTTTTCTGTCAGAAGTAGCAAGTTTTGCTTAACACTAACAAACCTTTTCATCAAAGTAACAACATTTTACCCTAATACTAACATAATTTTACTGAACAAACAAAAATTTCTCTTAGAAATAATATTTTTCATCAATGATAACACTTTTTCTGTTCGAAATAGCAAGTTTTATAGCAAAGATACCAAATTTTTTCATAGAAGTAACATTTTTCGATTGTGATAACAACTTTTCTGTCAGAAGTAGCAAGTTTTGCATAGCATTAACAAACATTCTCATCAAAGTAACGATATTTTACTTTAATACTAACATACTTTTACTGTACACACACAAATTTTTCTTAGAAATAATATTTTTCATCAATGATAACACTTTTTCTGTTCGAACTAGCAAGTTTATAGCAAAGATACCAAATTTTTTCTTAGAAGTAACATTTTTTTATTGTGATAACAACTTTTCTGTCAGAAGTAGCAAATTTTGCTTAACACAAACAAACCTTCTCATCAAAGTAATGATATTTTACCTTAATACTAACATACTTTAACTGAAAAAACAGACAATTCTCCTAGAAATAATATTTTTCATCACTGATAACACTTTTCTGTTCGAACTAGCAAGTTTTCTACCAAAGATACCAAATATTTTCATAGAAGTAACATTTTTTTATTATGATAACAACTTTTCTGTCAGAAGTAGCAAGTTTTGCTTAACACTAACAAACCTTCTCATCAAAGTAATGATATTTTACCTTAATACTAACATACTTTTACTGAACACACACAAATTTCTCTTAGAAATAATATTTTTCGTCAGTGATAACACTTTTCTGTTCGAACTAGCAAGTTTTCTACCAAAAATACCAAATTTTTTCGTAGACGTACCATTTTTTCATTGTGATAACAACTTTTCTGTAAGATGTAGCAAGTTTTGCTTAACACTAACAAATATTCTCATCAAAGTAATGACATTTTACCTTAATGCTAACATACTTTTACTGAACACACACAAATTTCTCTTAGAAATAATATTTTTCGTCAGTGATAACACTTTTTCTGTTCGAACTAGCAAGTTTTCTGGCAAAGATACCAAATTTTTTCTTAGAAGTAATATTTTTTTATTGTGATAACAATTTTTCCGTCAGAAGTAGCAAGTTTTGCTTAACAATAACAAACATTCTCATCAAAGTAACAACATTTTACCCTAATACTAACAAACTTTTACTGAACAAACAAAATTTCTCTTAGAAATAATATTTTTATCACTGATAACACTTTTTCTGTTCGAACTAGCAAGTTTTCTAGCAAAGATACCAAATTTTTTCATAGAAGTAACATTTTTTTGATTGTGATAACAAATTTTCTGTCAGAAGTAGCAAGTTTTGCTTAACACTAACAATTATTCTCATCAAAGTAATGATATTTTACTTTAATACTAACATACTTTTACTGAACACACAGAAATTTCTCTTAGAAATAATATTTTTCGTCAGTGATAACACTTTTCTGTTCGAATTAGCAAGTTTTCTACCAAAGATACCAAATTTTTTCGTAGAAGTACCATTTTTTGATTGTGATAACAACTTTTCTGTCAGAAGTAGCAAGTTTTGCTTAACACTAACAAATATTCTCATCAAAGTAATGATATTTTACCTTAATACTAACATACTTTTACTGAACACACACAAATTTCTCTTAGAAATAATATTTTTCGTCAGTGATAACACTTTTTCTGTTCGAACTAGCAAGTTTTCTAGCAAAGATACCAATTTTTTTCTTAGAAGTAATATTTTTTTATTTTGATAACGACTTTTCCGTCAGAAGTAGCAAGTTTTGTTTAACACTAACAATCCTTCTCATAAAAGTATCAATATTTTACACTAATACTCTCAAAATTTTAATGAACAAACAGAAATTTCTCTTAGAAATGATATTTTTCGTCACTGATAACACTTTTTCTGTTCGAACTAGCAAGTTTTCTAGAAAAGATACCAAATTTTGTCATAGAAGTAACATTTTTTTGATTGTGATAATAACTTTTCTGTCAGAAGTAGCAAGTTTTGCTTAACACTAACAAACATTCTCATCAAAGTAACGATATTTTACTTTAATACTAACATACTTTTACTGAACACACACAAATTTATCTTAGAAATAATATTTTTCGTCAATGATAACACTTTTTCTGTTCGAACTAGCAAGTTTTCTACCAAAGATACCAAATTTTTCGTATAAGTAACATTTTTTGATTGTGATAACAACTTTTCTGTCAGAAGTAGCAAGTTTTGCTTAACACTAACAATCCTTCTCATCAAAGTAATGATATTTTACCCTAATACTAACATACTTTTACTGAACAAACAAAAATTTCTCTTAGAAATAATATTTTTCTTCAGTGATAACACTTTTTCTATTCGAACTAGCAAGTTTTCTACCAAAGATACCAAATTTGTTCTTAGAAGTAACATTTCTGATTGTAATAGCAACTTTTCTGTCAGAAGTATCAATTTTTTCTTAACACTAACAAACATTCTCATCAAAGTAATGATATTTTACCTTAATACTAACATACTTTTACTGAACACACACAAATTTCTCTTAGAAATAATATTTTTCGTCAGTGATAACACTTTTTCTGTTCGAACTAGCAAGTTTTCTACCAAAGATACAAAAATTTTTCGTAGAAGTAACATTTTTTTATTGTGATAACAACTTTTCTGTCAGAAGTAGCAAGTTTTGCTTAACTCTAACAAACCTTCTCATCAAAGTAACAACATTTTACCATAATACTAACATACTTTTACTGTACACGCACACAAAATTCTCTTAGAAATAATATTTTTCACTTCTATATCTGAATCTATTTGCTTACATGTCTGGGTTGGTGTTTTGTTAGGTTAGGTTAGCTAAGTTAGGTTAGCTAAGTTAGGTTAGGTTAGCTAGTAAACATTTCTCCATGTTTAAGTTAGGTTAGGTTAGGTTAACTTATCATGAGCGCTCATGATAAGCCAACCTAGCCTAACTAAAGCTTGGTACCAAGTCGACATGGGTGGATTTTCCGGCGAGTATGGTTAGGTTAGGTTAGATCAAGTTAGGTTAGGTTAAGTTAGGTTAGCCTACGTACGCGCGCGTACGTAGGCTAACCTAACCTAACCTAACCTAACTTGATCTAACCTAACCATACTTGCCAGAAAATCCACCCATGTTGACTTGGTACCATGCTTTAGTTAGGCTAGGTTAGCTTATCATGAGCGCTCATGATAAGTTAACCTAACCTAACTTAAACAGGGAGAAATGTTTACTAGCTAGCCTAACCTAACTTAGCTAACCTAACCTAACTTAGCTAACCTAACCTAACCAAACACCAACCCAGACATGTAAGCAAATAGATTCAGACATAGAAGTGAAAAATATTATTTCTAAGAGAACTTTGATCACAATCAAAAAATGTTAGTTCTACGAAAAAATTTGGTATCTTTGGTAGAAAATTTGCTAGTTCGAACAGAAAAAGTGTTATCACTGACGAAAAATATTATTTATAAGAGAAATTTGTGTGTGTTCAGTAAAAGTATGTTAGTATTAAGGTAAAATATCATTACTTTGATGCGAATGTTTGTTAGTGTTAAGAAAAACTTGATACTTCTGACAGAAAAGTTGCTATTACAATCAAAAATGTTACTTCTAAGAACAAATTTGGTATCTTTGGTAGAAAACTTGCTAGTTCGAATAGAAAAAGTGTTATCACTGACGAAAAATATTATTTCTAAGAGAAATTTTTGTTTGTTCAGTAAAAGTATGTCAGTATTAGGGTAAAATATCATTACTTTGATGAGAAGGATTGTTAGTGTTAAGCAAAACTTGCTACTTCTGACAGAAAAGTTGTTATCACAATCAAAAAATGTTACTTCTAAGAAAAAATTTGGTATCATTGGTAGAAAACATGCTAGTTCGAACAGAAAAAGTCTTACCATTGACGAAAATATTATTTCTAAGAAAAATTTGTGTGTGTTCAGTATAAGTAGGTTAGTATTAAAGTAAAATATCGTTACTTTGATGAGAATGTTTGTTAGTGTTAAGCAAAACTTGCTACTTCTGACAGAAAAGTTGTTATCACAATCAAAAAAATGTTACTTCTATGAAAAAATTTGGTATCTTTGCTAGAAAACTTGCTAGTTCGAACAGAAAAAGGGTTATCAGTGATGAAAAATATTATTTCTAAGAGAAATTTTTGTTTGTTCAGTAAAAGTTTGTTAGTATTAGGGTAAAATGTTGTTACTTGTATGAGAAGGTTTGTTAGTGTTAAGCAAAACTTGCTACTTCTGACAAAAAAGTTGTTATCACAATCAAAAATGTTACTTCTAATAAAAAATTGGGTATCTTTGCTAGAAAACTTGCTGGTTCGAACAGAAAAAGCGTTATCACTGACGAAAAATATTATATCTAAGAGAAATTTGTGTGTGTTCAGTAAAAGTATGTTAGTATTATAGTAAAAATATAATTACTTTGATTATACTGATTGGTAGTGTTAAGCAAAACTTGCTACTTCTGACCGAAAATTTGTTATCACAATCAAAAAATGGTATGTCAAAGAAAAAATTTGCTATCTTTGGTAGAAAATTTGCTAGTTCGAACAGAAAAAGTGTTATCACATACGAAAAATATTATTTCTAAGAGAAATTTTTGTGTTTTCAGTAAAAGTATCTTAGTATTAAGGTAGAATATCATTACTTTGATGAGAATGTTTGTTGGTGATAAGCAAAACTTGCTACTTCTGACAGAAAAGTTGTTATCACAATCAAAAAATGTTACTTATACGAAAAAATTTGGTATCTTTGGTAGAAAACTTGCTAGTTTGAACAGAAAAGTGTTATCAGTGATGAAAAATATTATTTCTAAGAGAAATTTTTGTTTGTTCAGTAAAAGTATGTTAGTATTAGGGTAAAATGTTGTTACTTTGATGAGAAGGTTTGTTAGTGTTAAGCAAAACTTGCTAATTCTGACAGAAAAGTTGTTATCACAATAAAAAAATGTTACTTCTAAGAACAAATTTGGTATCTTTGCTAGAAAACTTGCTAGTTCGAACAGAAAAAGTGTTATCATTGACGAAAAATATTATTTCTGAGAAAAATTTGTGTGTGTTAAGTAAAAGTATGTTAATATTAAAGTAAAATATCGTTACTTTGATGAGAATGTTTGTTTGTGTTATGCAAAACTTGCTACTTCTGACAGAAAAGTTGTTATCACAATCAAAAAATTTTACTTCTATGAAAAAATTTGGTATCTTTGCTAGAAAACTTGCTAGTTCGAACAGAAAAAGTGTTATCATTGATGAAAAATATTATTTCTAAGAGAAATTTTTGTTTGTTCAGTAAAAGTATGTTAGTATTATGGTAAAATGTCGTTACTTTGATGAGAATGTTTGTTAGTGTTAAGTAAAACTTGCTACTTCTGACAGAAAAGTTGTTATAACAATCAAAAAATGTTACTTCTAAGAACAAATTTGGTATCTTTGCTAGAAAACTTGCTAGTTCGAACAGAAAAAGTGTTATCACTGACGAAAAAATATTATTTCTAAGAGAAATTTGTGAGTGTTCAGTAAAAGTATGTTAGTATTAAGGGTAAAATATCATTACTTTGATGAGAATGTTTGTTAGTGTTAAGCAAAACTTGCTACTTCTGACAGAAAAGTTGTTATCATAATAAAAAATGGTACGTCTACGAAAAAATTTGGTATCTTTGGTAGAAAACATGTTAGTTCGAACAGAAAAAGTGTTATCACTGCCGAAAAATATTATTTCTACGAGAAATTTATATGTGTTCAGTAAAAGTATGTTAGTATTAAGGTAAAATATCATTACTTTTATGAGAATGTTTGTTAGTGTTAAGCAAAACTTGCTACTTCTGACAGAAAAGTTGTTATCACAATCAAAAAATGTTACTTTTATGAAAATATTTGGTATCTTTGGTAGAAAACTTGCTAGTTCGAACAGAAAAGTGTTATAAGTTATGAAAAACATTATTTATAATAGAAATTTTTTTTTGTTCAGTAAAAGTATGTTAGTATTAAGGTAAAATATCATTACTTTGATGAGAAGGTTTGTTAGTGTTAAGCGAAACTTGCTACTTCTGGCAGAAAAGTTGTTATCACAATCAAAAATGTTACTTCTAAGAAAAAAATTTTGTATCTTTGGTAGAAAACTTGCTAGTTCGAACAGAAAAAGTGTTATCATTGATGAAAAATATTATTTGTAAGAGAAATTTGCGTGTGTTCCGTAAAAGTATGTTAGTATTAAAGTAAAATATCATTACTTTGATGAGCGGGTTTGTTAGTGTTAAGCAAAACTTGCTACTTCTGACAGAAAAGTTGTTATCACAATCAAAAAATGTTACTTCTATGAAAATATTTGGTATCTTTGGTAGAAAACTTGCTAGTTCGAACAGAAAAGTGTTCTCAGTGATTAAAAATTTTTTTTCTAAGTGAATTTATTGTTGCTTGCTCTTGGGGGTGTGGGGGGGTGGCTTTGCGGGCCTTTGGGTTGGGTCGCGTTTAGGGGGAATTGTGGGGACGGGGGGGCCTGGGGCCGTTGAGGACCGAGGGGGTCCTTTGGGTTGGGGATTACTTTTTCTATCTTCCACCGAAAAATTAGAATTGAACATTAAATTTCTTTATGTCTTTGTGAAATAAAGACCTGAAGTGGAAGATTTTTGTTTTCTCTGGAGAAATTAGAATTGAAGTGTGTTCTTTGGTATAGTTAGGAAGAGAACTTGAACTTTTCTTCACTTCGTTGAGAAACTTTGGAACAGTATTTTAAATTTTTCATCCCTTTGAGAAAAATCTGAACTAAAGTGGAAAATTTTTATATTATTTGGAAAAATAGAATTGAATAAAAAATAATTTCTTTTTCATTGAGAAAATTCAGAAGAGAACTTGAACTTTTCTTCACTTCATTGAGAAAATTTAAAATTGAAATAGAACTGCTTATCTTTCGAGAAAATATTCACAGCTATGATATAGCTTTTTCTATCTACTATGGAAAAATTTAGAATTTGTAAAATTGGTTTAAGAGGCATATTAAGAAAAGAACTTGTTCTGAAATGCCTTTGAAAAGTATTGCTTGGTGTTGGAGCATTCAAAAAGCTGTAAAGTATAGTTGTGGGTGAAAAAGATAAGTACTTCAAGTTGGAAAATGGGTTTTGGATGGACATTAAGAGAGTAACTTGCTCTGAAATGGTCCTTGAAAAGTATTTCTCGGTGTTGAGGTATCCAACAAGCTGTAAAGTATAGTTGTGAGTGAAAAAGATAAGTACTTCAAGTTGGAAAATGGGTTTCGGAGGAACATTAACAAAGTAACTTGCTCTGAAATGGTCTTTGAAAGGTATTTCTTGGTGTTGGGACACTCAAAAATCTGTAAAGTATAGTTGTGAGTGAATAAGTTAAGTACTTAAAGTTGCAAAATGGGTTTTGGAGTAATATTAAGAAAGTAACGTGCTTTTAAATGGTATTTGAAAGGTGTTTCTTGGTGTTGAGGTATCCAAAAGCTGTAAAGTACAGTTGTTGGTGAAAAAGATAAGTACTTCAAGTTTCAAAATGTTTTTAGGATGAACATTCAGAAAGTAACTTGCTCTGAAATGCCTTTTGAAAGATATTTCTTGGTGTTGAGGTATCCAAAAAGCTGTAAAGTATAGTTGTGGGTGAAAAAGATAAGTACTTCAAGTTGCAAAATGGGTTTAGGAGGAGCATTAAGAAAGTAACTTGCTCTGAAATGGTCTTTGAAAGGTATTTCTTGGTGTTGGGACACTCAAAAAGCTGTAAAGTATAGTTGTGGGTGAAAATGATAAGTACTTCAAGTTTCAAAATGGGTTTAGGAGGGACATTAAGAATGTAACTTGCTCTGAAATGGTCTTTGAAAAGTATTTCTTGGTGTTGAGGTATCCAAAAAGCTGTAAAGTATAGTTGTGAGTGAAAAAGATAAGTACTTCAAGTTGGAAAATGGGATTAGGAGGGACATTAAGAAAGTAACTTGCTCTGAAATGGTCATTGAAAAGTGTTTCTTGGTGTTGAGGTATCCAAAAAGCTTTAAAGTATAGTTTTGAGTGAAAAAGATAAGTACTTCAAGTTTCAAACTGTGCGTAGGAGGAACACTAAAAATGTAACATTCTCTGAAATGGTCTTTGAAAAGTGTTTCTTGGTGATGCTTTATCCAAAAAGCTGTAAAGTCTAGTTGTGGGTTAATATGATAAGTACTTCAAGTTGGAAAATGGGTTTAGGAGGGACATTAAGAAAGTAACTTGCTCTGAAATGGTCTTTGAAAAGTATTTCTTGGTGTTGAGGTATCCAAAAAGCTGTAAAGTATAGTTGTGGGTGAAAAAGATAAGTACTTCAAGTTGCAGAATGGGGTTAGGTGGGACATTAAGAATGTAACTTGCTTGTATTAGTCGATTACGTCATTCTATGCCCATAAATGAATTCCCGTCATGACCTTCTGATAGGGTTCTACCGATTATGTAATCAATTTCTCAGAAATCAATTTGTCCTAGTTGATTACGTCAATCTATGCCCATAAATGGATTCCCGTCATGACCTACTGATAGGGTTCTACCGATTATGTAATTAATTTCTCAGAAATCCATTTGTCCTAGTTGATTACGTCATTCTATGCCCATAAATGGATTCCCGTCACGATCTCCTTATAGGGTTCTACCGATTATGTAATCAATTTCTTGGGGATTCTCTACCTTCGATTACGCAATCAATATATCTCTTCCCCACCATCCCCTTAGAAACATCAAATTAATTCCCCTTTCTTGAATCAATAATTCCCCTTAGAAACAAAAAATTAATTCCCATTTCGTGACATATCAATCCATCTTGACATCACCTGTCAGACATTATTAAACTTCGCCTGGAAACAATTTGATCAATGATTGACAGTACCTGTCAGACATCATTAAACTTTGCCCGGAAACAATTTGATTAATGACTGACAGCACAGGTGTTCCAAATTCCCAATCGCTTTAATTAACCACGTGGTCTCCCTAATGACTCTATGCACATGGCCAAAACAACAACAACCACAACATCGACCTTGGAAATTTAGGTCATTGACCCCATTAACCACGTGTTCTCCCTAATGACTCTATGCACATGGCCAAAACAACAACAACAACAACATCGACCTTGGAAATTTAGGTCATTGACCCCATTAACCACGTGTTCTCCCTAATGACTCTATGCCCAAATTTGGTGTTAAAAAAAAGCTGTAGGTGGCAGCAGGGGTGAGGGGTCGGACCTCATGAGGCCTTTCTACTACTACGGAAGAAAGAAACTTGTTTAAATTACTGGCTTTGATTGAAGAGTTTTCTTGGAAATGAAAGTCTATGTTATTATGTGTTGTCCAGAAAATTTCCTTCATTATATTATACTATTGTTTTGGCTTCGTGGAAAATAAATCCTAGACTTTGCATTTGAAATTTGAAGAAGCTGATTTAAGTATTTCTTTTTTTATATGTTTACGTAGTGAGTTCGTTTCCGATGTTTTACCACTCTTTAGTAGATTCAAGTTAATTCTAAATATTTTTTTCAATTGGCTAGTAATGTATGGTTTGTCATTAGAACATGTTTTAACTTTTTTCACATGGAAGGAATTTATGCATTTCGTTTTAATCAGATTTTGGAATTTGGTGACTTAAAAATTAATGTCATTTGTTCCTTTGAAAGCCAGCCAGTTTTTATTGGTTATCCAAGATCCAAATGCGTAAAGGCCATCCTTGGAAATTGGGTGACAAGAGAACTCAGTAACAGAAAAAGTATGATTAAAGCTATTGAGAGGCCTCGTTAATAAACAAAAATGATAACTTCCTGCTAACGGGGACAAGGGGACAGGAGGGGCATAGAAAGCCTGCATATTGGTACAAATCACATCAAGGGCTGAATTTCCTTTTGTTGTTGGTATTTTTACTATTTGTTTTAAGTTTAGGGAAATAAAAAGGGAATTTAACTTTGGATCATTAGCATCAGGGCCGACAAAGTCGGCACTACTATGCAGTTGTTGGTAGAATCGCTGTCTTTGTGCAGCGTTTTGATTTGGGGAATAATAGAAGCAGCAAAACACAATCAAATTAAAGGGACGTGGTAAAACTTTGGGTCTTACACTTACCCAAATGATTTCATCGTAATCTGAAAGGTTGGGAGTATGAATTATTTAGGAAAGAGATAATTATTTACAAATAATAGTATTCCACCTCCCTTTTTAGCTAGGGGGCGATCATGGGGATGAAGTTTTATGAATTGGGAGTAGTTATTAATTTTCAATAAATCAGGGTTCTGTGCTTGGACCTCAGTTACAGCAATTACATAAATTTTGTGTACTTGACAGAGGGCCTCCAGCTCGATCAATTTGTCGAAATTCAGGCTTTCGGCGTTCGTAACAAGCAACTTTGGGAAAGTAAAACGGTTACTAAAGAGGGCAGTTTTTTGTTTGTTAATTGTAGGAGGCAGTGGGGGGTGGAAGGACCGTGGATCTGGGAGAGGCATCTTTTTCGGGATGAAGGCTGGGATTCGTTTGAGAAGCAGGATTAAAAGGCGGGGCTGGACCAGGCTTGAGAGAAAAGGAGGACAGCGGACAAATTATGGGGATATTATTAAGTAGGGATTTGGGGGGACATAAGTTAGAACTAAAAAACTGGTTTACACTAGAGTCACATAATTCGATGCTTCCATAACCCGAATGGATGGAAGTAGGGTCTTCTTTATGGTGATAGAATACGGTGGAGGTCTTAAATTCCCCGGACTGAGCGGGTGATGGTGCTTCAATGGACACTTGTGTGTTACGTGACAGACTCGGTGACTCTCGTTTTTTGACAGAGTTTACTTGGCACCGTTGGAGGGGGGAGAATTTTTTTTCGTTGAGCTGACCTGCTTGCAGTATCTGACTGACCTTTGATGTAATGGTGGGAAGGTTTAATGTAAATCGTTTTTTGACAGGTCCAAACTGATGAGAGAAGGACTTGGAGGGGATGCTGACTTTGAGTCTAAATTTTTTCGGCACTATTTAAGGGCTTTTTAAAATATTTGTATCCATATTTCACGTGGATTTGACTGCATTCACCGAAGCAAAGCCCACTTCTGAAACTGTCACAAACCCTGTAATGCAAGAGTTTGCACCCAGGGACGCTACATTCATTCTTAAAATAATAATTCTTGCACAAATTAAGTTATTTACACGACTCTTCCTTCTTGCAAATTTCTCTCCAGGCATATTTGCATATACCTTTATTAGCATTAACTTGTTACCTGGATAGTTCATCACTAGTATTGAACACCTAGTTTTACATGCATAATTAGGGTCAATTTCAGAATGAACTTGACCTTGAACACTTGTGCCTGAGAGGGGATTAAAACCAAGACAGTTTAATCCTTTAAACACACAAACTTGTCTTTTTATCTTAGTTGAACCGGAAATCACTGTATTCGTTTCTATAATTTTGTCGTTGACCTTGTCTTCTGTTAAATTTTGATTTTTTATGATGTTATCAGGAGCCACATTAGTATCAATAAGTCTTGTTTTGATATTGATTTTAACAGAAATTGGGGATTTCTCCTTTTCCTGGATTGGAAAAAACTGGGGGTTACCAACTCTAACGCTTTTTAAAGTGGTTAGGGTGGATATTTCTATAATAACATTTTCAAGTTCACTCATCAATGATAAGAACCGCTGCATTAGAGGGAGGAGGCTTCTTGCCTTAGGAGCAGTAGGGGCGTTGTTTAACAAGTTGGACTGGCAGGAAGCACAGGTCTTGAATACTGTAGCCTGGTCAGGGGTTTGGCAACTGAAATCAGCTGTTTTTGCAACAAAAATGGTTTGGCAGGACACATCGGATGTGGTTGAGGGGGGACTGTCCTGGGGCATGGAACTGGTTTGGCAAGGAATTGATTTGAGAGACGAAAAGGGTGATGACCTCACTTCCTTCAAAATGTTGACTAGTTCACTTCCCGATGGGTGACGTGGAGGTGTCATAAGGGTAGACGGGGTCTGGGTGGAACAACGCAAAGAGTCATCAAAGGGTACTACCTTGTCATTAGTATTTTCTTTTGTAGTACAATCTAGGCAAAGCCAATGTTTTGACCACTTAGAACGTTCTATACCGGAGCAATGTTCATGGAAGTAAAACTCACAGCTACTGCACTGAATAGAGTTAATAGTAACTCTTAATCTGCATTCCTGGCATACTCTCTTTGCCATTTTTTGAACCGGAATGGGTTTTGATATATTATCGCTGATTAAAGATGAGTTAGTTAGGGTCACTGAATTAATTCGTGTTCAATGCTCTTAATTAATTCTGTCCAAAGTGAGTGAATCCAAAAAGGTGTTTCCACTCTGAAGACTAAATGATGGGGAACCCCAGCTTAAAATAAAACCCCTGTCCAAAATTCTCTTTTACTTCTCTATACAAAGTAAGACTCGGAGATTTATCCACAGCTGATTGGCATAGTTGCACTTCTTGGTCTTCCGGTCTTGCAATAAATTCCTCGAATAACTTTTCATGATCTTCTGGCCCTTTTCCTTTCTCCCACGAACTTGAAAATCCATTTTCATCTAATATCCTCTTGATTTGTGCTGTCCATGATGTTTTGTTACACTGAAGAAGAAGATCTTCATTTGCTGGTGGGGAAAGTCCAGTCTGTGGAAGTTTAAGGAGTCTTAACCAAAATTTGATGACTTGAGTGTATCCTTTCAATTTCAGGTTAAATATTCCAAGATCACCTTTTAATACTAACGTATGTGTTTTATTCTGTAAGCCAAAAACTAGTTTATAATATTGAAGTTGAAGGGTTTCTAGTTGCTTTGAAGGCTGATACCCCCATATTTCTGATCCGTATTGTAGGATAGACATAATTTTAGCATTAAATATATATTTGTGGAGGCTTAATTCACTTATTTTTGATGTTAGTGTACTTCTGTATATTCCAAACAATGCATTTCTTCCTTTCTGTGCCATCGTTTCTTTCTGTGCCATAATGTTCTGGGTAATGTTCTGGCATGTTCTGGGTACCCGGCTGACCAACCGTATATCAAACAGTAGGCTGTACGAAAAGTGTGGTTCAATCCCTCTTTGTAATGTGGTAATGAGAGAAAGGTTGAGATGGCTAGGGCACGTTCTGCGGATGAAGGATGACAGATTGGCGAAGATTGTCCTTCTTGGCCAACAATCTAGGAATAAACGGAAAGTATGTCGTCCGTGGTTGGGGTGGGAGGATGTCACAAAGAAAGATCTAATGAAAAGGAGAATTTCCTGGGAGGATGCAAAGAGGGAGACCTTGAATAGATTGGTATGGAGGAGGAGCTTGCGTAGTTGTGTTGGCCTCAGGCGGCTTAATGCTGCGGGAATTTTTAGTAGTATGGGTAGTAAGCATGGCTTAAGGTCTACCATTTGAACAAAAGGTCATGGAATCTTGACTAAAGGTGTGAGTTTTCTTCATGACAATGCGCGTCCACGTGTGGTACTACTAAATTGAAACAGATCAAAACTGGGATGGGAGATTCTTTCAAATTACCCCTACTGCCCTACCCTCGCCCATCAGACTTTATTTGTTTTGACCACTTAAAGAGACTATACGTGCGAAAAAGTTTCCATACAATTGAGAAGTTAAAGTCAGGTGTAAAAGCGGCTTCAAAATCGATCCAAAGAATTACGCCAGATGCGTGCATTAAACAGAATTTTAAGGTTATTACAGAGCAATTATTTCGACAGCCTGTAAAACAATTTTACGACAGCCTGTAAATTTTAGGCTTTAATCCTTGAATAACCAATAAATCTTTGCATTTACTAGAGTAAGATGATGAAAATCTAGAAAAAAAATACTAGCGATTACCTCTGTTTTTGATTAAAAAAAAATAAAAATTTCAATATTTTTTTAAAGTTCCAAAAAAGTAATTAGTTAGATGGTGCACCTTAAAATTTTTGATCCTCTCACAAATTTGTGTTGGCTGCAAACTAAGTAAATGGCTGCATAAAGAAGGCACTGGAAAAAGGACGCTACATAAAAAGATGTTAGCCCACAAAGTGGGCTAACATGCTGATATATTGGTTACTCTTTTTTAACTCTTTCCTAATATGTATAGATATCGATGTTTGCTATTATAAATTAATTGAATCCTACGCGACAAATATTCTTAGTTAGGCTGAATTTAAACATTTGTTCGACTAGGAACGCGTGACACCAGGGCTGTAGGTAAGAGTTAGTATTTGCCAACTTTTGGCCTTCAAAAGTGATATAATCCTCCTTTGTCCCCATTGCTGTGATCCATAATATGCTAATCATCCTCTTCCTATAAAAAAAAACAACTAACTTCTTATGTCTAGACAGTTTCTTTCCATTTTGGAGAAAGCACTTCTGACTGATTTAACTTGCTTTCTACTTGACTATGCATTTCCCTCTTTTGTTTTAAAAAAATTAGGTAATAGTAATTCTAGACTAAGATTCCTCGTGAGTGAGCCAAGTTGGTCAAATTATACCTCAATGAAGAAAGATAGAAGGACTGCCCACTCTCCACCACCTGGTGTTGGCTTATATCTACAAGCACCTCTTGTTTTAACGCACCTTATGTGGTCCCGCCACGCTACGCCTATTCCACCCACGTATGGCACACTTCATGCTACTAAATACAAATTTAGTCCATGCGGCGCATATACCACCTGATGTACACGATTCTTTAAAGTAAATTGCATCTAAAAAAACTGACTTAAACTTAAAAACCTTTACACATGCTGACCAATGGTCTGCGTGGCGTAGATGGGCTGACACATCTTTGTTTCTAGCCCATAGGGGTATACACAAGACAAATTTCGCGAAACGAAAATATACGGACCTAATAAGTACATGTTGATTATAATTTGTTTTTCTCCGATTCGGTGAGGTCTGAGGATTGTTACAGTAGTTGGAAAGGCATCTTAACTTAATCAAGTGTGGCATCAAGCTCTGCTTTATATACGACAGCATTTATTTTTTTTTCCAGTCACATTTGATTTCCCACTTCCGTTTTTTTTCATCTTTTTTAAAGAGAACACTATCAATAACAAAAGAGTTGGAGATGGGTAAATGATCCGATACCGATATGCTAAAGTATACATGACTTGAGCCATTTGCAGTCACGCCGTTCGAGCAGAGCATGAAATCAAGCGAACTTGTTGCTCTGAAGTTATGGATATACGTATACGAATGGTCATTTGGGACAACATACAGATTGGACAGAGCAGACAGAAGTATTTGAGATCTTGAGTGATCTGGCACTGAGAGGTCGCAGTTCACGTCCCCGGTGAGGATAACACGATGAGATGCTTAGGCACACTGCTGTAAAGATTTAGCAAGCTTTATTGTTGCATGGAAGCACATTTCTTCGAAAGCCAAGCACTTGTAATCAGTTGGTAAGTAGGAGCAATATATTATCAGATTTGCAGCTTTTATACCAAGGAAACATTGGTTATCAACAAATACTGATGCCAAAAGGTGAGAACTGATTAGCATCACCAGTCCGCCAGAAGGTCTTCCTCTGCCCGAATTCTTAGCTGGCACTCCGCAAAGGCGAGTTTTGTCATTCACTTTTAACAGGGAAAGCGAGTCGGCTGAAAGGAAATGTTTTTGTAGACACAAAACCTCGTTGCAAGACATCAAGTTTTCAATCAGTGGGATTTTATTCACAACACCGCCATTCAGATTCCACGAAGACACTTTTAGCTCAGAAAAACTGTAGCACGGATGGTCTGTCTGCTTACAGAGAGCAAACTTATATATATATATATATATATATATATATATATATATATATATATATATATATATATATATATATATATATATATATATATATATATATATATATATATATATATATATACAGCACTACCAATATAATTGGCAAGAATTTCAATGGAGTGGTATAGGATTAATTCAAATTAAAATTACTAGATCCACATCGACAGTGTTGACAAGCGTAAATTAGAAAAAAAAATCTAAAGAAGCTTTATTTAAAGTTGATGAAAATCGGATTATATATGGTAGAAACTGGGGATGTAATCTAAAATTTTGGGGAGTTGAAACAAGAAAAAAAGAAGAAATAAAAACAATAAACTTGTTGTTCCCTTTTTGGAAGTGTGGTTCTTTTATCATCGTTCAAACATAAAGTAAAAGGGAAAACAAAAAGAATACACAGAATAAAAATTTTATTTAGAATTTTACGATTAGCTTCAGGTTTACTTGGTAAAGCTAGATGGCGATGATTTATTTTTCTCAAAGACGAATTCACTGCTATCTTATCAGTTACTCTTGATCACTCTTTTATCTTATCTCTCCTCTTCGGGCTATATTGTAGGAAAGGTGTTAGCACAGTAGTTCCCAACCAATTTCGGGCCATTCCCCACCTAGGCATTTTTAAAATCCTGATACCCCCTTCTCGCGATACTTAAATTTGCTGTCCAAAATTGTATACATATTCAATTCAATATATTCATCAAAACACCATTGGTATTTGATACACCTACTTGATATTGTTTTTTTTAGGCTGTCCTCTAGGCATGTTTTATGCTAATGAAAAATTTGGTCTGTATAAAACACCATTTATACAATACATGTTATTATTGCAATGCAACTTTCAGCTCTTTAAAATGCATATGAATCTGATATCATTAACATGAAAAATATTTTTTTCTAAATTAAAGCTCTAAAGTATAGTCAGCCAAGACTACACGTCCTGCCGACGACCAACCCAAATATTACCATGCCCCATCATCTGTGGGGCCTGCACCCCACGCTGGGAATCACGGCTTGAACACCTACTGCAACAAATTTTTTTTTTTTTTTTTTTTTTTTTTTTTTTTTTTTTTTTTTTTAATAAAGAAATATGAAAGAGGGTGAATATGTTCTTCTTGTGAATTGAGTAAGAGACTCACGCACGCACCGAAGATGGATCGTACACAGCAAATCTATACACACATAACTTCTATTTAAGTTTTCTTGATTAGCATTTGCTCTTTGGTTAAAATATTGTTCTAACCGCAGATTTGTGATCTTCCGTTTAATTAAATCAATTGTATTTAACTTACATTTTCTAAATAACAAGATAAACTTCCAAAAAAATTCTAACTGTACGTGCTAGATAAATCTATAAGGAATCACTTGTGCTATAACACTTATGTTCAATGTTCTGGAAATAATGTTTCCTAAAACCTTCTTTATGCTAGTGTTAAATTTTCTGTAAAAGATGTTAAATCGAATGTTTTGCTTACTGCTGTTCAATTTTGCGGAAATACTTTAGATTCTCCTTGTCGGTCTAAACAGTTAGAAACACTATTCTTAGCTTGTAGAAAATCACTGAAGCTTGATTGTGAAATTTTATCGATTTCCATCTCACAAAACATTCAAAATACACAAACATAAAGGCTCTTTGCCAAGAATCTAATCTAGCTCTTCACATCGAACGAGTATGCCTTGCCTGTTATTTACAATAAGAAAATAATGTCCTTCCCCACGCAATGGTAAGGCTTAGTTCAATGGTTTGCTGTTAAATTTATAAGCTAGACCTTAAAACTAGGATTCAGTGCATCCTAAGTAACTTGTGTCTTAAAGATTCTCAATCTTCTAAAACGGGTATGCCATCTCGTTAATATTAAAGCTTAATGAAAATAATTTTAATCTGAAACACAAACTTTCAAAAAAGCAGAATACAAAGATCAAGTAAGAAATTTACAAAAGTAATCAGCCTAAATCTTGTTAACGCATCTTCTTAATCCTTTCATAATGATTGTCGAATTCCCAAGGAGCATCTTTTGGAGACATCTGGAAAAGAAATCAAACTAACTTTTGTTTCTAGTTTCAAAGCTTTTAGCGTCAATTCCCTTTAATCTTAAAGATTCAGTTAGGCTATATCTTTTGTTTCCTTCGTTCATTGGCCTTTGCCCCATGGCCAGACCCGGAGCAAGTAGTTTTTTAGAGGGCGTATGTGACTGCATAAAGCCCTCTATTAGTTTCATTTCAAAGAATTTATCTTCTGTTTATCACATGTTATTTTCGTCTCTTAGCAATGAATAATAGACCGCTTAATCTTTAACTACATTAACATCTTTATTCCTAGATCTGACTTTAATTCTGGAAAATTGTATAACTGTATGGATTTGCCTGTAAACCAAGATTCAAAAGTTTTAGTTTTCTGGAGAATTGGAGTAACGACGTTGCCAGGAATTATTTTTAAAAGAGGGTGACAATTTGGAATGAGTCAGATTTTAGAAAAGCGTAAACAACAGGTGAAGGAAAAGTTGCAGTAAGGCCTTATTACCAATAATAGACTAGAGATAAAAAGATGAATTTTTATTCTATATTCTGTGTTTTAAAGTGGATTTTAATTGTACTGGCTTATTCTTATGATGTCAAGTCATCACTTTTTTTTTGTTTTTTTTTTAGAAGGAGACTGATATGATAACTTTTTAGGTGTATCTAAAACAAGACGGCATAATAGGTCGTCCTCGTCTGGGGTGGGAGGACGTCATAAAGAAAGATTTAAAGGAAATGAAAACTTCATGGGCGGGTGTAAAAAGGAGGCTTTGAATAGATTGGGGTGGAGGAGGAGCGTGAGTAGCTGTGTTGGCCTCAGGTGGCTTGGTGCTGCGGTGAGTTGTTAGTAGTAGTAGTAGTATTTTGTTAGAATGGAAAATTGTAGCATAATCTAAGGCAATGTAGAACAACTCAAATCTGAAAATCAAACCAACACCAGAGATGGTTTTTCGAATTTTCCGACCAAACTAAATGTAATGAGCAGAGCTCTCTAGGAATGTAAGGCAATGGTATCCAGAGTGAATATAGATGGCAACCAAGCTGCTACTTTGCCATATTCAAAAATTAACCATGTAATATAGAAATTTTTCCTGTTCCTTTTAAACTTTTTGCTTGTTTAGCCTGTAAGTAGGCCTTGCCAGTGATCAAGAAGAGTAGTAGAGTCATCAAGAGCAGGATAAAAACATTATTGCAATATAATTCCAAAAATATTGGCTGTGAGAAAGACTTCAATGAGAGCAGAGGATATTTCTTACATTTTATTTTAAATTCAGTTTCAAATTTAGTTATTTCAGGCAGCTTTAACTCTCAATTTCTGATCCCTTTGAACTTTGTGCTTGTCTAACCTGTAAGTAGGCTTTGCCAGTAATCAAGAAGAGTAGTAGAGTCATCATGAGTAGAATGAAAAAATATTACAATGTAATTCCAAAATATTGGTAAACATGCAGAGCATGTTAGGTCAACATGTGTTTGTTGTTGACAACAGTCAACAATGTTTAGTATTTCAGCCATCCACTTTGCAATTAGGCTGAAGAAGAAAGACTGCCTCATAAAGACAAAGCAGGGGAAATAGATGTGCCATGATTTGAATGAGAGCCAGAGCAGATTTCTCAGCTCTCGAATTTCTCTTCTCTGCTTTGGATCCTTTGAAGGATTCAAAGGACTCTACGGAAGTATTTGCCATTCAGTAAATCTATGTGCTACTGCTGCTACAGCTGAGATACTGAAGAATGTTGAGGAATTTGTGAGGATGGTTGTTAATTACCTTACTTCAAGTTTAAAAAGAACTACGATTCTTATTGAGTTTCAGGAGTACTACAAAACATATTTGAAGAGACTACTTAAACTCGCAGACACGAGATGGCTTGCTGCTCACCAGTGCATTGTGAGACTTCTTGATCTTTGGAGTACCCTTGAACAGTTTTCGTGCTAGCTTCAGGAGAAGACCGGCAAGCTGCTGCGTATTTGATTTTCCATAAGTATTCTCTTAACGACTGCAACTCCTTCAATGCCTTTTTCCAATCAGCAAAAAAACCTCGTCGGATATTTGCAGTCTGAGCGTGAAAAGTTCATCGAGACTCTGTGTCGCAACTTCATCCAAGAAAAGTTTCTCAGAGACTGTATAATGATCAATCTATCAAACTCGAATCATAACAAATCATTAGAACATGTTTTTTTTAGAAGATGAATGTGCGGAATTCCTTATGTCATCAATGCAAAGTGGTAAAATAGCCCCTGAGGATGTAAACACTTTTCGAAAAAGATGTTTAAGGTTGTCATATTACCGCAGCAGCAAAAACGCTGAAGCGATTTCCACACGGTGATCCGTTTTTGAAGTTCCTTCAGTTTGCAAATCCCAAGATGGCCCTGGGAACTGAAAGAACCAGTATTCCGTCACGACGCGTTATAGTGAACCGATTTCCAAGTCTCACGCCGAAACTCATAGATATTGACTTCCAGTGGCGCAAGCTGCCATATACTTTAGTGACTCTGAGAAGGAACATATGAGCAAAATTACTAAAGACTTGATGTTGAGAAAAATAGCCTACACGAAAAAGAAACTTCACCAACGAAAGAGTTTCCCAGACCTGGCAGAACTAATAGGGAGGGTGCTGTCCCTACCGCATTCGAATGCAGACTCAGAAACAACAATTCTTGGATGAGTGATGTCAAGACAAAAAACGGAATGGGTTGAAGAAAGAAAGTATTGAAGCCATTATGGTTGTAAAGTCGTGACTAAAAACAAAATATACAGTTTGCTGCAAATATATCTCTACAGACAATCAGATAGGGCTCCACAATTCAAGAACCTCTATTTAGGCCCTCCACCCCTGGTCATGAAGACGAATTTAAAAGCGATGCTGAAGTAGGTCAGTTAATATGAACTGTTTTTTTTTTAATGTATGTGAAGTAAAATTTGAATGATGAAATAAGATTAGGTTTTCAAAGACTGTTAACCGCTTCGAGAAGAAATGCAACATGGCGCAAAATGAAGTTTCAACAAAAAACATAAATTGTGAACCAAGATCCTATCCCTGGACAAGGTAAAGCCTATTTATTTATTTTCTATAGTGTTTTTACTTTTCCTTACCTTATTAACTTTTTCGTGAAACTTGGGAGTATAAATCTGGGTTTAGCATAAATCTGCCCAAAAAAGCATAATTTTGGGATCAAAGAAGCATAATCCTTTCCATCCAAATCTTGCAACACGGCTCAGAGGGGATCAAAGACAAAAAGGGAAATTTTTATTCTATAGTTTTGTGCTTTGAAGTGGGCTTGAATTGCATTGGCCTATTTTTGTAAAGTCAGTCATTACGTTCTTCTCTTTTTTTTTAAGGGGGAGGGGGGTTAGGTGATTTTTTAAGAGTGTAAAAAAAGTGTCAAGTTAGTTTAAATCCAAATTTTGAAAAGGAAAGCCAAATAAGACCGCATTATTACTCGTTTTTGGAAATCTCTGTTGGAATGAAAAATTGTAACATCTCATTACCAGAAGTGAAATAAAAAATAAAAAAATTCATATTTGTAACATCTGTTATCACATGTTTTTTTTCTGTTTTTTGGCTAATATCATAGTTCCTTAAGCGTGTCTAAAAGGAATGCCAAATAAAAAAGAAAGCTTAATATTTCCGTATTTTTGTTTTTTGTTGGAAAAAGCTGATAGAATAGAAAAATTGCAGCAAGATTTCATTACCAATAGTGGGACCAAATATGAAAACGGAAATTTTTTCTGTATTTCCGTGTTATAAAGTGGGCATAAATTGGCTTAATGTTGTAGTTTTTTCATCGCAAAATATGATGAGATGTGATTTTATCACATTTTTCTTTTTTCTTTCTTTTTAGCTTACATGATTAAAGTGGGGTTGAGTTGAAAGAACGTTCAGTTAAATAAGGGTAGAACTACATGGGAACCCATATATACGACGTAAGTAATTTCGAAGACCACAGTGCCTTTCCATGACGATAAATAACAGTTTGAATAGAGATAAATTCTTTTATTAGACATTGAAAAACAAACAATCAAAAAATCTACTGGATACGCAAACGGAAGATCAAATAAGACATAATATGAACTCTGGAAATCCAAATATATCTCTCAATACAACAGTGAATTTCAAGCTATGATTCAAATTCTAAAGCTAGTCTTTAGTCCTAATACTATCAAGATGGTTTTACTTCGAACTTGTGTACAAACTAATCATGACAAGTCCTTTTCAGAACCAAAAAGAGAGCCAGTCATTGAACTGAGCCATTGTGCAGAAGTAATACCAAATTAAACGTAAAAAGAATAAAGCAAAATCTTAAAATGGATTGTTGCTTTATCTTAAAAGGGATTGATCCTAAAAGGTATTGATAATATTTTTATCCTGTAAAACGTGTCCTTAATTTGTTTGCTTTTACTGTGCCAAAACTCCTGTATTATTTTGTGTTTTATTATTTGTACTAGTTTTATTGATATATATTAAATAGGATGTGAAGTCATAATTTTTGTCCGTCTTAAGTTTCAACTTCGCTCTTTGCTTCCCTCGGGAAAACTTTGTTTTTTTAAATTAATCTTTTTTCGTTTTTGGTTAAAATTTAATGTAGAAACAAAGCTATCGTGATCTTTTTATTTATACGAAATAATGTATGTTCGTTTTAAGTTTTAACCTCACTTCTTAGTTTCAGTTGAAAACTTATTTTAATATAATTTCTAATTATCACCGATCTAGGGGAGATAAGACACCTCTAGAAAATACTGCAAACAACCTTGACAGCTACGAAAAACTTTCAGTCTATAACATAAATTTCATTATCAGGAACGGTTGTTTTTCGATGAGCAAAAAGCTGTTTTTACTCGGTTGACTTCGCCTGAAAAAGCCATAATGAAGACAGGGCTTTATAAATCACCTACTGACTAGCAGAAACTAGAACGCTACTCTAACAAAAGAGAGCTGTTTAAGGGCGCATTTAAAAGCTTATATTTATACATAATCACTTTAAAAAAAATGACTTGGTAGCACAATCCCACAAAATGCACTTTCGGTAGTTTCCCCAACTTTTTTAAATGAAACAAGAGCCTTTTCCAATGAAATGACCAAAAAAAGGTGTTTTTCAAAACCTAGGCAAGAGCAAAAAACAAAGGGGGCAAGGAACTCCCTTCCCCTCAATTACCGCTGTTAGAACTACTACACAGCCTTCATCACAGAGTGAATTTTGAAGGTTCAATTCAAAACTGTTGATCAATCAAGCTCAATTTTTGGTAGATTTTTATTAGAAAGGTTTTTTTTTTAATTAATTTGTTATCTCAATAATCTTTACTTTAAAGATGAGTAGGCGATTTATGAAACTTACTAAGAGAGTCTAGAGGGGGAGTATATGTGAGGGTCTCTTAGAAACCTCCAGTTAAGGGTTTTGGACCATAATTATTACAATAATACCGTTTTATGATTTCAAGATTTTCCACTTAAGAAGTGGCACCAAAAATGTTGTTTTCAATGCTATATCTCACTTACGAATGGTAGAATTGATAAAAAAAAAGAAGAAGAAAAACACGTAGATATGAGCAAAAGTTTTCAAATGAGTCATTAAACATCACTCTAAAAAGTTCTGGTAGCCCACTGGCCCTTGCTTTTCCACTTGAGACATGGCACCAAAAGTGCCGTTTTTGGTGCTATTTGAAACTTGCAGATGGTTGAATTTATAGGAAGAACGTTAACATGAGCAATATTTTTTATATGAGCTTTCAAAGATCTATCTAATAATAGATATCTAATGAATGAGCTATTAAGTATCTCTCTATGATGTTCTAGCAACCCGCTAGGCGTGGAAAAAATAAGAAAAACGACCGTTTTAACATTGTTTAACTTTTAGTCACTATGGGCTGTGGTTCGCTTTTTACTAGGTTGCAGCTAATGCTACAACCACGACAAAGAGTTCATTGCAAACTGTCTTCAGAACCTAGTTAACATTAAAATCTGTGAAATCTAATAGATGGTAGAATTTTTAAAAACCTAGTAAATATAAACAATAGCTTTTAATTGAGCCATTAAACATCTATTTACGACGGTGTGATAGCCTGCCAATGTTTCAGTAGCTTACGGATGAGCAGACGATTTATGACGGCTGGGAGGGGAGTATACGGAAGGGGTTCTTGTGAACCTCCAGTTGAGGGTTCTGGAACATACCCATTGCAAAAGTGCCTGTTTTGTAATTCAGAGCTTTTCTACTTAAGAAGTGACACCAAATGTGTTGTTTTCAGTGCTATATCACACTTACGAATGGTAAAATTGATAATAAGAAAATCACATATATAAGAGCAATAGCTTTCAAATGAGTCATTAAATATCACTCTTATAAGTTCTGCTAGTCCAATAGCCCCGGATTTTCCACTTGAGACACGGCACCAAAAGTGCCGTTTTTAGTGTCATTTGGAACTTACTGATGGTGGAATTTATATGAAAGACCCAGATATGAGAAATATCTTTTATATGAGCTATAAAGGATCTTTCTACGATGTTCTGGTTGCCTGTCAGTGCTACCCCTTGAGAAATTGCATAAAAAGTGTCATTTTAGTGCCATATGGCACTTGCAGGTGGCAGAATTTATAAAAAGCACGTAGATATGAGAAATAGCTTTTGAATGAGCCATTAAGCATTTCTCTATGATGTTCTGGTAGCCCGCTAGGTCTATTGAAAAAAAAAGAAATAAAAAAAGGAGTAAGATCAGTTCTATCGATGCAAAAAAGTGATTTTCCTTATTGTTCCAGGGGGGGGGACTTTAATTTCCCTGTACAAGATTTTTGATCATTTTGATTCCAATGGTATACTTTTCATTTTGATCTGAAGCCATTTTCGAGGGATTTTAGGTTTTATTTTCGAAATCACAATAAATGTCTTTTCGCAATAAACTTTTACTTTAGGACGAACCGAAATAACAGTTAACATTCCTGAGTCAGTGTCAGAAGGTGATTTTTTTTTCAATAGCCAGTTTTATTCAAATCGCGTTTTTTAACTTTTTGTTACTATGGGCTGTGGTTCGCTCTTTACTAAGTTGCAGCTACCAGTGCAACCATGATACCTTGCCGGGAAATGCTTTAAGAAATGAGCCTTGAAAATGACTGAAAAAAAACAACGGATACGGATACCGATATATCCGATACGATACATGCAATATCAATGCGCCTGATACCGATACGCACGATATCGATACGCCCGATACCACATACAGCCCTTCCCCAGGGACTATGGAGGGCCATATCATCATCAAAACCATATATATTGGACTTCTGAACTATGTTAAACAAAATGGCTATCACAAAATTTTAAAAGGACTAGTTTGGGGGGGAGGGGGCTGTTTGCCCTCCAATCTTTTTGGTCAATTAAAAAGTGCACTAGAAAATTTAATTTCCATTCGAATTAACCATTAAACATCTCTCTATGATGTTCTGGTCGTTCGCTAGCCCTGATGAGAAAAAAGGAGACACATCAATGCTACCCATGCAAAAAGGTCATTTTCCTTAGTGTTCAAGGTGAGTGACTGTAATTATCCTAAAAAAGGTTTTGGACCATGCTGATTCCAATGGTGCACTTTTCATTTCGGTCTGACGCCATTGTCAAGAGGTTTCAGGATCTTTTTCGAAATCAACAAACATTTCTTTTCGCAATAAACTTTTTCTTTTAAGATTAACCGAAACAACAGCTATCTTTCCTGATTCAGTGTCAGATGGCAATTTTTTCTCAAAAGGCAGTTTTTTTAAAACGCGTTTTTCAAATTTTGATTACAATTGATTGTGGTTCACTCTTTACTAGGTTGCAGCTACCGCTGCAACCATGATAGACAAAGGCCACCTTGAATTGAACCTCCTGCCAAAAAATTACTTTTTTGCTTTACTTTTTTCACCTTACTTTTTCCAGTGGCTTCTCTTAAGATTTCGTAACTCACTATCTCTAAGGATTTCCTAAGGGAAGCGAGGCATTTTCAACTTTTCATTTACGGAAGTAGGCTTTGATTATAGATAAGTCTAAAGTTTATCTAGGAATGTTTTATTAACCTATTTTCATTAAAAATAAAAAAACATTCAGAAGAGTGTAAAAGGTGAAATGTTGCTATTTGGGATTGAACTAAGAAACAAAAACTTTCTAAAGAATGTACTTACAAAAATAAAAAAAACCTATAATTAGCAAAAATACTCATGCAATAATTTATGCTAAAACGAATAGAAAATGAAACCTAAAACGAATAGAAATTATAATTAACAGAATGTTGGGCTTTTAACGGCCAGAATTTATATTTAAATAAGATATGGGCTGCTATGGCCCTCTCAGAACCTCCAATGGCTAGTTGCTGAAAACTATGGTATTTGAGTATTGTTTTTTATCATAACATTTAAAAACTAAAATGCTAGTGAACTTTGAAAGGAAAAACAACTTTTTTTTCTTTCTTCTCCCCCCTCTTGGAGCCTCCTAAAGGCCGTAATGACATTTACGCTTTACTGCTAACACTGTATATTTCGCATAGTATATTTTTCATGAAGAGAGTTTGAAACATGGAAATACTAATAAAGTGTCCTGAAAAATAAAATAAACAATTTTGAAACAACACTTGTGACAATCATTCTGCTTTTACTACTTGAGAAAGGCACTTATGTCTGTTACTCATTATCCTTTTATTCATTTCATTCGAAAGTATACAAATTTATAGGTAAATAAAATATTTAAGACATGAAATAGAAATTTTGGCTTAACACTTCTGTTTTCGGTAAAGTTCAACCAACATTTGAGTCTTCAATTTTGCTACATTTTTCTTTTTATTCAGCTGCATCAAAAAAAAATATTAGCATTACCAGCTAGAAAACAATATCAAACAACAATTATAAATTGTGCTAGTGCACTCTAGTCTTTAGGGCAATCAAAGGGGGATATGACAGCTTATTTCTAGTGTTTTCATCCGGTTTTAAGATCGAATTAATTTTTTATCTGAATACTATGTTGTTTATTCTATTGAGCTTATTTTACTATTAATTAACTTTTGATTTTTAGTAAGTTTAACTTCATATATATATATATATATATATAGATGAAAACAGCTCTTTTTTAATTGAATCTTGTGACCCGCCCATGAACTTGCATAAACACGTTGTCGTAGGGGCGTGCTAGCATTAAAAATATTTTCACGAATGGTTATAAAAACGTACTAAATATGCAACCAATGCTGATGATGCACATCAATATATGCAGTGCCGAGCTGCTATTGGAGTCACCATAAAAAAAAGAACATGCAACCTCCTCTACAGCTCAAAAAACCATTAAAAAATTAGTAATCTCTTAGGTAAACATGTCGATAAATCGAGATGTTTTAGATGTTTTTCGACGTTGCATTGACGTTTGGCGAGAAATTAAGACTAGAATTAAAACAGTACAATATTGATAACTGGAAATAAATGAGGCATGAAGCTGATGAGAAAATAGCATAGGATGCTGAACTGCTGGACTATGGATTACTGGACTACGGACTTCCTTGGTAAAAATTAAAGACCATTAACGAGATACATACTTAGTTTCTTTTGATTTTAACTTCTTCGCCTGAATTTTAGGATCATATTCCACAGCTTTGGAAATCCAAGTTTTTAAATTCAAAAGATAAAAGATAGTATTGCCTTTTATATCTAGAATAGTGGCGTAATTTCATGTTTGGGGAGGGATAAATCCTGGGGAGGGGCATGGTGGGAGCCAAGTTTCTCAAATCAAGTCAAATGGTAGTAAAAACTGAAAAATGAGCCATGTAATACCATGAACATAATCAACATAACATGAACATAAGGATGTACTAAAGAAAACTGATTCGCTTCTGTCGATCCTTGAATTATCCAGGCTTATCTTAGTTTTGACAATATTTTTGAAGAAACTAAGTTTCGGTTGAGGAGGAGCAAACTGGGGTTCCGGGGGAAACCGATATCTGGGAGGGGCAGTTGCCCCCTGTCCTATAGAAAATTAAGGCCCCTGATCCGGAATACGGAACATCGGGAATAGCTACAAAACAAAAAGCAACATACAGCAACAGTCAAAAAACAAAGAAAGTATAAAGCGCAACAAATGGCGACAGTCAAAACACAAAAGAAAGCATTACCCTTTTTTACCATGTCAGAAATTATTTTTCATCTGCAGTTTTTCACGAAAAATCTCTAATGGAAAGAACCCGGGGGAGAGGTTGGATGAAATTATTTTAATTACTTTTAATGACAAAATTAACACAAAACTGAAAAAAAATAAGACTTTGTAAGTTATAGGAGAGGAAAATTGCCTTTTATATCTGGAATATGCAACATCTGGAATAGCTACCAAATAAAGCAACAATCAGCAACAGTCAAGAAACAAAATAAGTATTACCTTTTGTATTTGGAATATGCAACATCTGGAATAGCTACCAAAAAAAGCAACAATCAGCAACAGTCAAGAAACAAAATAAGTATTACCTTTTGTATTTGGAATAGCAACATCTGGAGTAGCAACTACAGTGAAGTCTCAGCTGGGGTGACTACTACAAGGGGACTAATCCTTTTACCACTATCAGCTGCCGCTCTATTATTATCAGATTTAAGTTGTTGCCATAATGAAGCTATACAATCACTTAATGCATCACAAAAACCCAAGCTAGCAGAATACTTCCTCCAATGTTGTATGTAAATTATAGTTAATCCAAGTAGATATAAAAGTAGCACAATAACGACATAAATTTTGGCGTAATATCCACTGTCCTTGTGTCTTTGGATGATGGTTGCTATCGAATCTGTGTTGTTATAGGGTGTACATCCGTAGACGATCATACTCTATACCTATAAATAATTAGCTAAACATGAAATCACTATTATGTCTTACCTTAAATTTTTTCGTATTTTAAGGATGTTTGATACCACAAATGCTGTTTTTTGTGCCTAGCGTCGGCTGACAAAATCAAAGACAAAGGACCCAATAGCAAGTTTTCCAGACACCAGAGAGAGGTTCTGAAGCAATTCGGATAAAAATTGATAGGGGATAATAAATGTGTCAATAGTTTGGAAAGATAACGAGAGATTAGATAAAACAAAGAAAACTTATAATCTCTTTCTTATTGTTAAGCAAAATGCTATGTATTCGGTGCAAATAAAGCATAAATAATAAGCATCCTCAGTAGTAATGGTTCAATTAAAGGTAGCAGAGAGTCCCCCCGCCATAGCTATAATGATAAGTAGCAGAGAGTCCCCCCGCCATACAAGCAGACAGTACTCCTTTATAGTGTTAATCTATACAAGCAGACAGTCACCCCACCATACAACAAGACAAGCATTGTGTTAATTAAAGGGATGTTATGTTACTATTTTATGGCTATTGTTGTTATGTTATGTTGATGTTGTTATATGGTTATTGCTGGTTATTTTATGTTAATGCTGTTTGATGGCTATTGTTGATATGTTATGTTGATTTTATGTTATCTTGATGTTATTTTATGTTGGTTATGTTATGTTGTTTGATGGTTATGTTATGATGATATTGTTTCATGGTTGTTTTGATGTTAAGTTATGTTGTTATGTTATTTTGATTTTATTTCATGGTTATGTTATGTTGGTTATGTTATGTTAATGTTATTTGATAGTTATTGTTATTATGTAATGTTGATATTGTTTCATGGATATGTTATGTTATGGTGGTTATGATATGTTAATGTTGTTTGATGGCTATTGTTGTTATGCTATGTTATTTCATGGTTATTTTGATGTTATGTTATGTTATGTAATATTTTTATTTGGGCGATTCTCAACTGTGTTGGGTATAATACACAACTACCATTTGAAGAGTGTTGTAAGGTCCCCTCCCTCAACCCCAAGGACCCCCTCCCCCCCAACTTTTCGCCCCTACCCCCAACTCCTGCCCCTAACCCCCCCCCCCCAACTCCTGCCCCTACCTCCCCCCCAACCCCCTGCTAAACCCCCTCCCCCCTCCAACTGCCCTCCCTCAGCCCCCCTTTTTTTTAACATATATTTTTTCAACTTTTTTTTACATCTCTTAGAATGACATGTAGCATACTTACTACATAAAAAAAATCACATTTATCACATTTAATATTTTCCGAACTCAAAATGAGAATCATATAGAAATGTTAGTCGTGACTTTTACTAATAGAAAAATAATGTTTGTATTGACCATTTTTTTGACAGTTTTTTTTACAGTTTTTTTCAACTTTTTTTTTACATGACTAAAAATCAGCACTCAACATGTTCCATCTACAAATTGTTTTCACGAGGAGAAAATAAAAAAATCAACACACATACGTTCGTGAATCATGTACAAAATTCACTAAGAAAAAAACAACATGCAATAAGTTTCACGAATAAAAAAAATTAACATGTAACAAGTTCCATGAACAAATCCAGTTTCATTTGGCTAAAAATCCATGTATAGGCTTCACAAAGATTAAAATCAACATGTAACAAGGTTCATGAAGAAAACCCAGCATGCAACAAGTTACACATACAAAAAAAATCATCGCGCAACAAGTTCCATGGAGAAAATCAGCTTCAAGAGGAGAGAAACCAATATGCAAGTTTCTCAATGAGAAAAGTCAACATGCAACAAGTTACACGAGCCAAAAAAAAAATATGCAACAAGTTCCATTAACAAAATCAGCACGAACAAGTTCCTTAAACAAAATCAGTTTCACGAGGAGAAAAATCAGTGTACGAGTTTCGCAAGGAGAAAAAAAAAATCAACATCCAACAAGTTTCCCGAACAAAAGAAAAACAGTCAGCACACAAAAAATATCCACGATCAAAAAAATATGCATGCAGTATGTTCTATGAACAAAAAAAGTTTCAGGAGGAGAAAAAGATCAATGCACATGTTTCACGAAGAGAAAAAAATCAACCTGCAACAAGTTTCACGAATAAAAAAAACAGCAAGCAACAAGTTCCACGAACAGATAAAACAATCAGCATGCAACAACTTCCATTAATAAAAACCAGTTTCACGAAGAGAAAAATCAATGTACAAGTTTCGAGAAAAGAATAAACAAAATCACACTGCAACACGTTTCACGAACAAAAGATCATCACTCAACAAGTTTCACGAACATAAATCAGCGTGCAACAAGCTCCATGAAAAAAACCAGTTTTATCAATGAGGAAAATCATTGTAGAAGTTTCATGAAGAGAAAAATCAACATTTAACATAGATCACGAACAATGAAATATACATGCAATAAGTTCCATGAAAAAAAATTAGTTTCACTAGGTAGAAAAAAATCATTCTACTTGTTTCACGAAGAGAAAAAATAAACATGCAACAAGTTTCAGGAATAAAAAATCAGCACGCAACAAGTTCCACGAACAAAATCAGTTTAACGGGGAGAAAATCATTGTTTAAGTTTCGCGAAGAGAAAAATCAACATTTAACATGGATCACGAACAAAGAAATATGCATGCAATAAGTTCCATGAACAAAATTAGTTTCGCTGGGTAGAAAAAAAATTAATATACTTGTTTCATGAAGAGGCAAAATAAACATGCAACATGTTTCAGGAATAAAAAATCAGCACGCAACAACTTCCACTAACAAAATCAGTTTAACGGGGATAAAATCATTGTTTAAGTTTCGCGAAGAAAAAAATTCAGCATGCAACAAGTTCCACGAAGAAAAAAGCAACATGCAACAAGTTTCACGAACAAAAAAAACTGCAAGCAACAAGTTCCAGAATCAGAAAAATATGCATGTAGTATGTTCCATGGACAAAATTAGTTTTAGGATGAGAAAAAAAAATCAATGTCCATATTTTACGAAGAGAAAAAATCAACATGCATCAAGTTTTACGAATAAAAACAGCGTGCAACAAGTTCCACGAACTAAAAAAAAACAATCAGCACGCAACAAGTTCCATTAACAAAATCAGTTTCACGAGGTAATAAAAAAATCAATGTACAAGTTACGCGAAGATAAAAAAAAACAGGCTGCAACAAGTTTCCAGAAACAAAAAGCACTTCGCGTGGCGCGCCACGCCAAGTGAGCCTAATTGAACCTAACATGAATGCAGTTACTTTAAAAAAGGGTGGTATTGTAGGTTGGCTGCAGGCACCCGGTTGCACACTCTTTTTATTTTTTGTTCGTGAAACTTGTTGCATGTTGATTTACTTGTGGATTACTAAAGGTTTTTTTCTTGAAACTGGTTGCATGTTGTTTTTTCTCTTCGTGAAGATTGTACATTGGTTTTGTCCTCGTGAAAGTGATTTTGATCTTGGAACATGTTGAGTACTGCTTTTTGTTTCTGGCACTTGCTGCCTGCTGATTTTTTTTTTTCGTGAAACTTGTTGCATGTTGCTTTTTTCTCTTCGCGAAACTTGTACACGGATTTTTCTCCTTGTGATGCTGATTTTGTTCATGGAACTTGTTGCATGATGGTTTTTTGTTCATGAAACTTGTTCTTCTCTTGAAGCCAATTTTGTTCATAGAACTTGACTGTGCTGATTTATGTTTGTGGAGCTTGTTGAGTGCTGATTTTCCATCGTGAAACTTGTTGAATGCTGTTTTTGGAACTTGTTGCATGCTGATTTATGTTTATGGGATTTGTTGAGGGATGATTTTCTTTTTGTTTGTGAAACTTGTTGCATTCTGTTTTTTTCTCTTCGCGAAACTTGTACTTTAATTTTTCACCTCGTGAAATTGATTTTGTTAATGGAAGTTGTTGCGTGTTGATTGTCTTATTTTAGTTCAGGGAACTTGTTGCATGTTGTTTTTTATTTGTGAAACTTGTTGCATGTTGATTTTTTCTCTTAGTGAAACTTGTACTTTGATTTTTTTTCTCCTCCTCAAACTAATTTTGTCCATGGACTGCATCCATATTTTTCTGATTCTGGAACTTGTTGCTTGCTGATTTTTTTTGTTCGTGAAACTTATTGCATGTTGCTTTTTTCTCTTCACGAAACTTGTACGCTGATTTTTCTCCTCATGAAACTGATTGTTGTTCATGGAACTTGTTGCATGATGGTATTTTGTTCATGAAATTTGTTGCATGTTGATTTTTCTCTTCGTGAAACTTGCACATTGATTTTTTTCTTGTCTTGAAGCCAATTTTGTTCATGGAACTTGACCGTGCTGATTTATGTTTGTGGAGCTTGTTGAGTCCTTATTTTTCTTCGTGAAACTTGATGCATGCTGATTTTGGTACTTGTTGCATGCTGATCTATGTTCTCGGAATATGTTGAGTGATGATTTTTTTTGTGAAACTTGTTGCATCCTGTTTTTTTCTCTTCGCGAAACTTTTACATTTATTTTTCACCTCGTGAAACTGATTTTGTTAATGGAACTTGTTGCGTGCTGATTGTTTTTTTTAGTTCGTGGAACATGTTGCATCCTGTTTTTTATTCGTGAAACTTGATACATGTTGATTTTTTCTCTTTGTGAAACATGTACATTGATTTTTTTTTCTGCTCCTAAAACTAATTTTGTCTGTGGAACATACTGCATGCATATTTTTCTGATTCTTGAACTAATTGCGTGCTGATTTTTTTTGTTCGTGAAACTTGTTGCGTGTTGCTTTTTCTTCTCTTCGCGAAATTCGTACACTGATTTTTCTCCTCGTGAAACTGATTTTGTTCAAGGAACTTGTTGCGTGCTGATTGTCGTTCATGGAATTTGTTGCATGATGGTTTTTGCTCATTAAACTTGTTGAATCTTGATTTTCGCTTCGTGAAACTTGCACATTGATTTTTTTTTCTTCCCTTTAAGCCAATTTTGTTCGAGGAACTTGCCCCTGCTGATTTATGTTTGTGGAACTTGTTGAGTGCTGATTTTTTTTCGTGGAACTTGTTGCATGCTGAATTTTATTCGTGGAACTTGTTGCATGCTGAATTTTTTTCTCCGCGAAACTTAAACAATGATTTTCTCCCTGTTAAACTGATTTTGTTCGTGGAACTTGTTGCTTGCTGATTTTTTTGTCCTGAAACTTTTTGCATGTTTATTTTTTCTCTTCGTGAAATAAGTACATTGATTTTTTCTTCTACCTAGTGAAACTAATTTTGTTCATGGAACTTATTGCATGCACATTTCTTTGTTCGTGATCCATGTTAAATGTTAATATTTCTCTTCGTGAAACTTCTACCATGATTTTCCTCATTGAGAAAGCTGATTTTGTTCATTGAACTTGTTGCACGCTAATTTGTATTCGTGGAACTTGTTGAGTGATGATCTTTTGTTCGTGAAACATATTGCAGTGTGATTTTGTTTATTCTCTTCTCGAAACTTGTACATTGATTTTTCGCTTCGTGAAACTGATTTTGTTAATGGAAGTTGTTGCATGCTGATTGTTTTTTTTTTGTAGAACTTGTTGCTTGCTGTTTTTTTTATTCGTAAAACTTGTTGCAGGTGGATTTTTTTTTCTTCGTAAAACATGCACATTGATTTTTTTCTCCTCCTGAAATTAATTTTGTTCATGGTACATACTACATGCATATTTTTTTTATCGTGGATTTTTTTGTGTGCTTACTGTTTTTTTTGTTCGTGAAACTTATTGCATGTTGATTTTTTTTCTCTTCGCCAAACTCTTACACTGATTTTTCTCCTCGTGAAACTGGTTTTGTTCAAGGAACTTATTGCGTGCTGATTGCTGTTCATAGAACTTGTTGCATGATGGTTTTTTGTTTATGAAACTTGATTTTTTTTTCTTCCGCACAGTGAAAATGATTTTGTTCATGGAACTTATTGCATGCATATTCTATGCCCGTGTTTCATGTTACATGTTGATTTTTCTCTTCGTGAAACATCTACAATTATTTTTCTCATTGAGAAAACTGGTTTTGTTCATGGAAATTGTTGCGTGCTTATTTTTGTTCGTGGAACTTGTTGAGGGATGATTTTTTTGGTTTGTGAAACTTATTGCAGCCTGTTTTTTTCTCTTCCCGAAACTTGTACATTGATTTTTTTTACCTCGTGAAACTGATTTTGTTAATGGAACTTGTTGCGTGCTGATTGTTCTTTTTAGTTCCTGAAACTTGTTGCATGCAGTTTTTTTTAATGAAACTTGATGCAGGTTGATTTTTTCTCTTCGCTAAACATGTACATTGATTTTTTTTTCTCCTCCTAAAACTAATTTTGTCCATGGAACATACTGCATGCATATTTTTCTGATTCTGGAACTTGTTGCTTGCTGTTTTTTTTGTTCGTGAAACTTATTGCATGTTGCTTTTTTCTTCGTGGAACTTGTTGCATGCTGAATTTTTTTCTTCACGAAACTTAAACTATGGTTTTCTCCCCGTTAAACTGATTTTGTTCGTGGAACTTGTTGCGTGCTGATTTTTTATTTTTTTTTCTCTTCGTGAAACAAGTACATTGATTTTTTTTCTACCTAGTGAAACTAATTTTGTTCATGGAACTTATTGCATGCATATTTCTTTGTTCGTGATCCATGTTAAATTTTGATTTTTCTCTTCGCGAAACTTAAACAATGATTTTCTCCCCGTTAAAGTGATTTTGTCCGTGGAAGCTGTTGCGTGCTGATTTTCTATTCCTGAAACTTGTTGCATGTATATTTTTTCTCTTCGTGAAACAAGTACATTGATTTTTTTCTGCCTAGTAAAGATAATTTTGTTCATGGAAATTACGTTCATGGAACTACTATATGTTCATGGAACTACGTTCATGGATTTTTTTCTCTTCGTGAAACATGTGCATTGATCTTTTTCTCCTCCTGAAACTTTTTTTGTTCATAGAACATACTGCATGCATATTTTTTTGATCGTGGATATTTTTTGTGTGCTGACACTTTTTTTTTGTTCGTGAAACTTGTTGCATATTGATTTTATTTCTCCTTGCAAAACTCGTACACTGATTTTTCTCCTCGTGAAACTGATTTTGTTCAAAAAACTTTTTGCTTGCTGATTTTGTTAATGAAAATTGTTGCATATTTTTTTTTGCTTCGTGTAACTTGTGGCGTGTTGATTTTTCTCATTAAGAAACTTGCACCTAGGTTTCTCTCCTCGTGAAGCCGATTTTTTCCATGGACCTTGTTGCGTGCTGATTTTTTTTGTATGTTTAACTTGTTGCATGCTGGTTTTTCTTCATGAACCTTGTTACATGTTGATTTTAATCTTTGTGAAACCTATACATTGATTTTTATCCAAATGAAACTGGATTTGTTCATGGAACTTGTTGCATGTTAATTTTTTTATTCGTGAAACTTATTGCATGTTGTTTTTTTCTTCGTAAATTTTGTACATTGCCTCGTGAAAACAATTTGTAGATGGAACATGTTGAGTGCTGATTTTTAGTCATGTAAAAAAAAACAGTTGAAAAAAACTGTCAAAAAAACAGTTAAAAAAAATGGTCACTACAAACATTATTTTTCTATTAGTAAAAGTCACGACTAACATTTCTATATGATTCTCATTTTGAGTTCGGAAAATATTAAATGTGATAAATGTGATTTTCTTATGTAGTAAGTAGGTTACATGTCATTCTAAGAGATGTAAAAAAAATTGAAAAAAATATGTAAAAAAAAATGGGGGGGGGGGGGCCTGATTGGGGGGGGGTTGGAGGGAGGGTTTGGAGAGTGGTGGGGGGGGGGTTAGCAGGGGGTTTGGGAGAGGGGTTAGGGGCAGGAGTTAGGGGGGTTAGGGGCAAAAAGTTGGGGGGATGGGGTCCTTGGGGTTCGGGTAGGGAACCTTACAACACTGTTCAAATGGTAGTTGTGTATTACACCGAACACAGTTGAGAATCGCCCAAATAAAAATATTACATAACATAAAATAACATCAAAATAACCGTGAAATAACATCAACATAACATAACAACAATAGCCATCAAACAACATTAACATAACATAACCACCATAACATAACATAACCATGAAACAATATCAACATAACATAATAACAATAACCATCAAATAACATTAACATAACATAACCAACATAACATAACATCAACATATTATAACCATGAAACAACATCAACATAACATAACAACATAACTTAACATCAAAATGACCATGAAACAATATCATGATAACATAACCATCATACAACATAACATAACAAACATATAATAACATCAACATAACATAACATCAACATAACATCAACATAACATATCAACAATAGCCATCAAACAACATTAACATAACATAACCCGCAATAACCATATAACAACATCAACATAACATAACAACAATAGCCATAAAAACATTAACTTAATATACCTTTAGTTAACACAATGCTTGTCTTGTTGTATGGTGGGGTGACTGTCTGCTTGTATAGATTAACACTATAAAGGAGTACTGTCTGCTTGTATGGTGGGGGGACTCTCTGCTACCTATCATTATAGCTATGGCGGGGGGACTCTCTGCTACCTTTAATTGAACCATTACTACTATCCTCAACTCCATGTCAATATTTTTGGGGCGGAGGGACGAAACTATTTAAAACATGTGAAGTTCAAAATTGAAGGTTACTTGAGAGTAAAAATATTTCTTGACCTGTAGGATTATAGCCCCCCCCCCAACACACACACAAATCTACAAAATCGTTTTTAATTACCCTCCAGCTGCCATGTATGCTCAAAATAATGTAAGGACAGCAAAATATGTATAATTATGTAACTAATTAGATAAGGAATGGTTTGACTAAAAAAGAAAGAAATAGAGACAAGGCCGTATCTAGGAGGGGGTAGGCGCTTTAAATTCCTTTCCTTCTCCCCAAAATATTTGTCCAACTCGTAAGAAAGTAATAAAAATGCATATAAACCCATTTTTGACTCAAAACATTGTACCTCCCTCCTGAAAAAAATACACTTCCCAAATAAAATCCTTGATACGGCCTTGCATATGGATAATATTCCTGTTAAGTGTAGGTTTTACTGCTAATGAAATATTGTGTGTAGAATTCCTATTAGTAAATAAAAAGGAATGAATAAAAGTGAAATGGATATTGTTATAAAAAGGATATTGTTAGGTTTCTAAAGAGATTAAATAAAAGAATAAGGTTTTTTATTTGAAAGTAAGGAGTGGAATTAAAACTTAAAACGAACAGAAATTATTCCGTATCTGAAAGGGGTTCTCCCCTCCTCAACGCCTCACTATTTACGATAAAGTTTTTTATTGTTTTAAAAAACAGAGTTGTGAGAAAAACTAAAACTTTAGCGTAATGCGCGCGGCGTTGCGGAGGGGACAGCCCCTTTCATAAACGGACTAATTTCTGTTCATTTTAAGTTTTAATGTCGCTCCTTACTTTCAGTTATAAAAACACTTGTTTTTTGTTTAATTTCTTAACGTTTTTGAATTAATGCAACGTTGCTCTTGGCTCACCGCACATGAATAATTAAAACAAAATTTGCATATTAATTTTACAATTTTTTTTGGCTAAATGGCGTTCTCGAAATTTTGATCTGAGGTAATTTATGTTAACTTACGTAACGAATTTCTATATTCTACACGTCGTAACAAATTTCTACACGTCAAATTGAGCAAATGAGCCGTTTTTATTTGGAGAGTAATATGAAGGAATTTTGGAGAAGGGTAAACCAAAGACAAGGAAAAGTGCTAGAGGGAATCCCGGATCCAAATAGCTGGCCGGAACATTTCGTAAGTAAAGAAGAAGGAGATCTTAGTAAGTGGTATGATAAAGAATTGGGAATATTTGGGATGAATATAATTACCCGACGAGGGAAGAAGATTATTCGTTAACAGAGGAGGTAGATATTGAGGAGGTTGCACATGTGTTAAGGAAATTGGATGGAGGAAAGCTCCTGGAATTGATGGAATTCCAACTCGTTTATATAAAAAGTTTTCAAGTTTATTTATGCCAATTTTTATACTGCTGTTTAATAGTGTGCTTTCATCTGGAATTTGGGTTTCAGGGTGGAAGACGTCTTTAATATTACCGTTATTTAAAAAAGGGAATTCGAGGTTACTTTGTAATTATAGACCTATAGCTCTGGTACCATGTTTAAGTAAGATTCTAGAAAAATTTATTGATAATAGGCTAGCTAATATGTTAAAGAAGAATCGAATAATTCGTGAGGAACAAGGAGGATTCAGGGAAGGATATAGCACAGTTGACAGGGTATCTGTACTTAAGGCGTTGATAGAAAAGTATAGTAGAGGTAAGAGTAATTTATTGGTAGCTTACGTAGATTTTGAGAGAGCATTCGATAGTGTTAATAGGATTTTGTTGTGCGTAGAATTGTTGAGGATAGGACTGCCCCGTATTTTTGTTCGACTAGTGTGTGATATGTATAGGCTAACAAGAGGAATGGTTAAGGTAGCAGGGAAAGGGTTTTCGGATAAATTTAGTTGCGAGGTAGGAGTTAAACAGGGTAGCACTTTGTCACCGAGGCTATTTTGTTTATATATTAATGATATTGTTGTTTTTTTTTAGGAAAAATGGGCGCCAACAGTGAGTTTAGGAAATTTGGCTTTGTCTCTGTTGTTATTTGTGGATGATGCGGCGCTGATAGCTAGAAGCGCCGAAGATTTGCAAATATTGTTGAACATATTAAATGTTTATTTGTAAAAAAAAGAAAATGAGATTAAATATCCAAATGACTGAAATTATAGTTTTTGGGAGAAATAAAAATAATGATAAATTTTTATTTAAGGGTATTGAGTTGAAAAAAAGTACAACTTTTAAGTATTTAGGGTTTGTATTAAATAATAAATTAAATTGGAAGGATCATGTGAAAGAAATGGGGGGTAGAGGTAAAGCGGTTTCTTCAGCAGTTTTAAGGAATTCAGCTTTAAATGAAATTAAAAATATTAAAATGCATAAGTATTTGTTTCAATCGAAAATTCGTCCTACTATTCATTATGGCGCGGAGGTTTGTGGATATGAGGCGATCCCGCAATTGGAAATGGTTCAACTACAACATTATAAAATATTGGTTAGGGTACATGCTTCAACTCATAGACAGACTCTTAAGAGAGATATAGGTTTGTTTTCGCTGCACAAAGAAAGGATAATACAAGTAGTAAAATTTTGGCTGAAAATTACCCATCTACCAGATGAGAGGCTTATGAAAGCCGCATATTTTGAATTATTGCAGCAAGGTAGAAAAAGATCGTGGCCGTTCCATGTTAAAGCCCTCCTTGATAAAGCCGGACTTTCACACGCTTGGAATGAAGATCTTGGTTCAACAGGCGATCCAGAGGAAATTTATTGGAAGCTAAAACATGTTAAGGAGGATCAAGAGATCCAACTCTGGCATGAACAGATTCGAAAATCTGAAACCTTGCGCCACTATTCTAAGATAAAAGAGTCTTTTGGACCAGAATATTATTTTAAGCTGAATTTGCCACCGGAAAACTTGCTTCTGTGGTTCCAGGTCCGAGCGAATGGTTTGCCCTTAAAAAGTAGATGGAAATTATTTGAAAGAAATGCTTAGGGTCCGATATCATGTTATACTTGCTCTTTATGTGGTATGGAGGAAGAAAATTTGCTCCACTTTTTGATGGTGTGCCATGGGCTTTCAGATTTAAGATTGAAGTATTTAGGAGATGGGGATGTGTTTTTTCATTGGATCCTTAAATCTTCATCCCGGGAGACGATTATAGCAGTGACTGGATTTAAAAGAGGGTTTAAAAAGATGTAAATAATAGGTTTAAGTTTTTTGTTTGTTGTTAGTAGTTATACGATTTATTTAAATGTATGCTGGCTGTTGTCTTATATAATCATTGTAATGTTTGTGTATGGCCTAGAGGCTGAATAAATTTTCTATCTATCTATCTATCTATTCGTATATTTTTACCACGTATATCAGGGGGTTTGCCCATAGTGAATACCTCGCTCTTTACGCTAAAGTTCAAATTTTGGTTAAATTCTTTAAGAATGACCCCTTAATCGCAAAGGCTATTAATTAGAATAAATAGCTCTGATGAAAGTACAAAAAAAAAACTTTAGCATAAAGAGGAAGGTAATGACTAGGGAGTAGACCCGATCATATTCGTAAAAATTTCTGTTCATTTCAAATTTTGTTGCTGCTCCTTACTTTCAGTTGAAAAAATTGTTTTTTTTTTATTTAATTTCTGATCTTTTCTTAAATAATGCTGGGAAATCCGGCGCACCCTTCATAGCAATATCCCTTCCTCCATGAAAACTTCCTCCATAGAAAGATCCTCCCACGTAACCTCCCCCCCAACTATCAGAAAAATCCCCCCTGAAAACTTCTGTATACTTCCCAATAACCAATGCTATATGTAAACATTGGGCAAAGTTCATAACTCGCAGACCTTCCCCCGGGGACTGTGGAGGATTAAGTCATCCTCAAAGACATAGTTATTGTATTTTTCAGCCATGTTGAACAAAATAGCCATCTCAAAATTTTGATCGGGTGACTTTGGGAAAAAAATGAGCAAGGGAGGGGGTCTTAATACCCTCCATTTTTTTTACATAAAAAGGGCACTAGAACTTTTAGTTTCCGTTCGAATGAGCCATCTTGAAATATTCTATGGCCACTGGGTCGATACGATCACCCCTGGGGAAAAAAAAATAAACACGCATCCGTGATCTTTCTTCTGGCAAAAAAAAAATACACAATTCCACATTGCGTTTGTAGTTAGATGTATATAAAAACGACTTTTGTTTATGGCCTTCGGGTTTTCATAGAAATTATATTGTACGATATTATATTATATTTTACGATAGAGTATTTTATTATATTATATCACCTAGAATTTCAAAAGCATTTCCCACCTTATCCTAAAGACTAGTTAATTTAAAAATAAATACTTGTTAATTGAACGATACACACTCAGGAATTATGCTCTATAAGATCTTAGAAAACCGGTTTAATAGCCACAAAGGTGACAGAATGTATTGGACTTACATAGTTTAGGCTATATGTTTGCACATTAGGGGGGGGGGGGTGCAAGTATAGCGGGTGTGCATGCAAAATGTGTTAGCAACAATTATTCTGCATATTATTAAATAAGATTTGTTTTCTAAATTCTCGTTGCCCAAATACTTTACCCCCAGCCCCCCTAATGTATAAATATATAGACCAACTTATATAAGAAAATATTGTTTAAATTTGATCCTGTCAAATTTTATGACCATCAGGATTTTCCGAATAATTGCCTACATTTCTTAAATAATTTTAGGTCTCGCCACTTCATCCAAAGCCTTCCCTAACTAAAATCCTGCTAGAAACTCCCCATCAGAGGTGAAAAAATATTAATACAACTGATTTTACAACTTATTCGTTTATATACTTTCGTAAATAAACATTAATAACTTATTCGCTAATAACACTGATAACTTATCAAGACTCTAGTAAATGGCTTAATATACATCGAGCACTATAATTTAAGAATATAAACAACAAAACGCGTATCATATCTCTTTATTTTTCTCCATTCCAATGACTCTTAGACATAAATCACCTTGGTTTCTTAAGGGGAGGCAAAAATATAATTTATTTCTCTCCAAGGGAGGCCTGATATCCCCTTCCGGATCCCACTAGGAAATTAATGTGACAGTAGCAAATTAAAACACTTATGTTAGCTAATTTCCTCATTAACATAAATGCATTTATTTTTAATTTATGCAATGGCAGAAAGGGACAAATGCGTAGTGTCATGGGTCTAAAAGTGAAGTTTATGTTATCTTCATTTTCCATGGGTGGGATACTGCTCCCTCCCTTTCTGGCGGCACTCGTATATCCCGTATTTCACCTAAAATAAATCAGCATCTTAAAAAATGATACCAAAGAAATTTAATAAAATAAAGATAATAAAGAAATCTGGAAAGATAACAAAGATAATAATAAAAAAATCAAAATTAAGATAATAATAAAACAATCATTAAAGTTAATAAAAAAATTGATAATAAAGAAATCTGAAAAAAATGATTATAAGAAACTGGAGAACAGTTTTTAGAAAAGATATTTCTTCCTTACTCAACGGCAGAAAAAATCAAGGCCGTATCCAGGGGGGGGGGGTTACCCGGTTTGAACCCCCCCCCCCGAAATTTTTGACCGAGTCGAAAATAAGTCGAAAATTAGTAAAACCTAGGTAAAATCAGTATAATTAGTCGAAAACTGAGTCAAAAATTAGTAAAACCCCTCCCAAAAAGTCAAAAATTAGTAAAACACCCCCCTTCCCCCCGAAAAAAATCTTGGATCCGCCCTTGGAAAAAATACACCCTCCGCTGTGGCTCTGAAATATGCATTATCTCAATAATTCAATGGCAATATTGACCAGGCTTTTGGATTTTATATAGTTGGAAACGTCACAAATGAAGCAGCATTTTATTGATGTCCTTTTGCAAGGGATTGGGACAGGGTTTTGAGACTGATCCTTTACCCCTGGAATCTTGATATTTGCACGATTTTTGTATTGATCACAATATGTTTGGTCAAGTTCAGTCTTTAGTATTTTATTTGCAGGCTTAATTCTTTCCAATTGAACTTTATCCCATAATTAAATCCTGCGCATGTCTTATATTTGAAATATGATTTAAATTTTACACATTTCTACAATATGAGCCTATTTACCTTATTTTGTGAAATCATGGCTTTTGTGAATTTATACTGTTCAAGGAGTCCTTCAGAAAGATGTTATATTCCTTTCATATCTTTCAGGAAACTAAATTTTCCAAGGGAAAGCTTCCGGGAATAGAAACAACAGTTGTTCTAAAAAGCATGCTTGAACTTTATTTTTCATACAATACAGCTGCCCCTTTCTTCAATGTTTTAAGCAGAAAGCTTCAACTAGAGCAATATCAGTAATAGGCATACTCAAATCTCGTGAGAAAAACAGGGGCGCCCTACTCTCCCTCCTACTAGACATTGAAAAATATTTTTTCTGGTATTTTGTATTGAGTTTAGTTTTTTTAAATCCTCCGCCCCTACATATCGAACCAAACCATTTTTATATCTTCAGTTAAAAAAAGATAAAACCTTGCCCCAACCTTCCCCCATCGACAACATTTTCGTAGATTAGCCCCCCCCCCCTGAAAAAAGCAACAAATTAGTAATGATCGGTCTTAAATTGGCTGTAAGCGAAAATGTATGTAAGGGCTTTCAAAGGTAAAAGCATATTCTGCATAAATACATATATATATCAGGGTCATCATATAGAGAGAGGTATATATATTTATCATAGATATCCTCCATACCTCTATAAGTATGAGAAAATACCGTTATGTAGCCTCAATTCCAGCATTTTTGTGAATTGACATGCCATAGCATGCAAGTACATCATATAAGCACCTCTTCCTGACTATGCAGATAAGCATTTTCTCATGGTAATATCATAATAGTTTATGTAACATTGTTGTGGTATTTCGTATCTATCATATATAGGCTACTATAGCTGGATATATATCATATAGTATATATATAGATATGAGCTGATATATGTATACGATAGATATATCGACGAGATAGTATATATATAGTACACAGCTATGTATATGTATATATATATACTATATACATATACTGTCTATATATATATATATATATATATATATATATATATATATATATATATATATATATATATATTCTCGAAAACGGCCCCATATTTTTTAGGAAAATTGGTATCTTGGTATATTTACGCATTAAAAACGATCTAGATAGGTCAGAAGTCTGAGAAAATTTGTTAAGAGCCTTAATTTTGTTTTTTTCAAATAACATAACATAGTATGTTAGTACATCATATAATTATTTCTTATGACATCATATAAGCATTTTCTTATATGATGTTATGCATAGCATAAATAAGATTGTTGAGTTTCCAACGCATCAGTTATTTATATAATATGACTGTTGGAAGGCCCAACAAACAAGAATTTGCATCATCAATCGCGACACCACCATCAATCGCGGCACAGCACCACCAATACGGGCAGCTAAAGAAGAGACCATTGCTAAATTATCTGAACTAATCAAAATCCGGGAAACGTGTCAAAAATAGAAATAAAGAGCAAAGACACGGGCAGTTAGAATATAGGCGAAAACGACAATTAGAGCTGTCCAATCATCATGGACAGCGAGAATCAAAATTTGTCAAAATTGAAAATGATAGCAATGATGATTGGGTTTGGGATTTTGACATGGATAAGGTCTTGAACGCCTACCATATCTTTATTAAAAAATCAAAGGTTTGGCGATATGTATTTAATGAGAACGAAAGATAAGCTGAGGTAAAACGAACCATACAAATTGAAAATGATAGCAGCAATTATTGGGTTTTGGGTTTTGACACGGGTAAGGTTATCAATCCCTACCGTACCTTTGAAAATAAAAAACATGGACTAGATAAATCGCTGAAGGAAAAATAATTTTTTTGTCCCACCATTTGAACAATTAAAATAAACCAAGGTTCGGCGATATAAACACTTTTCAACATCCCCCCCAAACATTTCCTGAAAGTTTCGACTCAATCCCTTTAGAAGTTTTGAAATATTACAGATCCTCCTTTTTGACAATGAGATACGCTACGCTCTTTTGAGAATAAAGAGATCCGATCCTTTGACAATCTGCATATACATAGTGGCTTTTGATTTAGCGCAAATTTCCCTCTTGTAAATGGATTAGTGTGGTAGTAGTAAAGGAGATAGTTGTATCAGTATTGGTAGAATGTAAATATTGCCTTTTTGATCATCTCCCTTATCATTTCCTGCAAGGTACAAATTAATATAATCTGTCATTCTTGTGTTACGATCTTTATACAATCCATATGCACTTGATGTTTTTTATTCAGTTCAACACTCTCCTCAACATTTTCTGAAAGGCTCACCTGAATGTACTCAGTCTTCTTAGAAAGTAAATTTCAAACATACATACCTTTCTCAATAACATATACTATATGCAAACAATGAACGAATTGCCTAACTTACAGTCCTTGCCCTGAGGACTGTGGGGAGGTTGACATCCCCAAAAACATAATTACTGGACCTTTCAAAATACTGAGAAATATAACTCTTTCGAAATTTTAATCGGATGTGTTTTGGGGAATGATAGGCTTGAGGGGGGGGATAGGCATGAGAGCACTAAAACTTCCAATATCCAATCGTATGAGCCCCATTCGATCCAATGGTTATTTGAAAGATGTCGGATTCACTCCCTTCACGCGTTGGCCCAGTATTACAGTACTTCCAGGATTGGTGCACCCCTTTTGAGGGACAATCTAAGTTGGGATACCGATTAATTTTTTTGAATGTCATTTTTTCAGGTTTGGTTCCCGCCACGTTTGTAAATTCATTGTCGAAGAATCTTAATATTGTTCAAAATTTTGAGTCTTGCATTATTGATTTCGAAAAATTCATAAGAAAAATTCAATGATCTACCTGTTTCATTGTTACAGCTTGCCTCTCTGCAAGGCACTCAGACTCAATACGGTGATGCCTATTCAAACAAAATTTCCATGTATGTGCCTTAAGACTTGGTGTAGCTTGCCTCGTATATTTACAAGAGTTGATGGTGAAAAAAAGAAGTAATCCATTCGATCCTTAGCTTAGACAAACAAGAGGGGGATATTAATGCCAACATTATGATACCAGCTTTTTTGGACTGGGCACAATATTTTCATTCAACCTTTTCGTCACGTACTTAGTCTGACAAAACGAAGAAAAGATTCGCAAAGTAGAGAAAACGAAGATAAAACAGACAGTGAAAAATAGAAAAAACTGTGCAAATATTTCGCTCAAGACCTCCGCTCGACAGTCTTTTCTTGCTCGCATTGTCACGCATAGGAAGTGGAGTCTCAGACGTAATATGTATTTCGATTGATTCGCATAGATGTGCATGACTTACGTAACAAACTCAACTAGATGTTGATATCATTAGGTATATACATGCCAATAATTACAACCTCTTATGCTTGTTAGCCAAAAATGTTGGCCATAATTATTAAAACAATAAATCTGCTTCTTAAACTAAAATTTAGATTACCAAATTATCTTATAGATTTGGAAACCCCTGTTTTTCTTTTCTTAAAAATAAAAATAAAAATACTTTGCTTTTAATTTTAGTCCAAACCATCAAGAAGTCTATATTCAAAAATGAAACATGACACTCCTGTCTCCAAAAACAATCTAGACCCTTGATTTATTAATGTGAAGGATTTTCTTCTTAGGCCCCATGTCTGGTTATATTAATTTTTTCCCAAAGGTTTCGAAACAAAATAGTAAAACGGCGATCCTCACTTTTTTTAATAATTCTTTTAAGACCCTCATTATTTCATACAACACAGAAAGAAACAATTGAAGGATGAAATTCCTACAATTTACTAATATAAGAGAAAAAAAGTAATACATTTTAGGTAGCTCGTATTACACTTGATGAGATAGTGCTACATTTAACATTTTCGTGCTTCATCAGGTGTCTGGCAGGCTTGCTTATTGTAGATATATTTAAATAAAAAAAAAAATAGAAAAGCTATTCTAATAAACTGCTGTAGTACAATCTGAGCCCAGAGATTGGAGTTACCATTTCTCAAGGCACGTCAGGTTTTATAAAATTACAAATTGAGCTGTTTTATATTCAGAAGAACTTAATTATTATTCTAGGATACTATAATTCTAACTAAAAACCTCACATTTAAAAAAAATTTTTGTCAACAAATAATTTTAACGTTGACCTCACCAGCAAAATACTTTTGTATAAAATGTTATTTATTTTATAATATTAGCAATATCAGCATATAACTGGATATATAACGTATACAATGCAGGTAATTGAAATGTAAAAGCAAAATCATGAAGTATTTGGAATTACCATAAGATGCCAATTTCTTTGACGTGTTTTTGTTGTTGAGAAATGTTGTTCTTAGGGTTTTGGTTGTAATTACAACAGCTTCTTACATAAAGTCGTTATAACATAATTTGTGATTCTTCTTGGGTTTCCGTTTTTCTCTCCTTTTTTCTTTTTTTTATAGCAAGTGCTCGTCTATAAAGGCTCGATCAAAATAAAATCTTATCTCCAAAAGTGTTTGATGTTAGTCTGATCAAAAAAGAACCTTAAGTGCTTTAAAATTATTAACAAAAATGAAAAGACTGAAAAGGGGAAAAAAATTAAATAAAAAGATTACGAGACATCCCAGGTAAGAGCTAATTCATGCTTTATACACAGATTTACTTGGGCTCCTAAGAAATTCCTTTTATAATTCAAACCTTATTGTAAAAATTAATTTATATTAATTAATTAAATTAATTAATCAAATTAATTATTTTTTAATTAATTTTAAGTAATAAAATTAATTAATCAATAAATTTATTTTATTTTGATGCAAATTTTACTAAAATTAATTAAATAAATTTTTTTCCTCGGGATAGCCTAATATTAGAACAGTTCACAAGTGCTGCTTTTTCGAACAGTTTTTTTTACTACTAACTGTTCGGCAAAGAATATTTTTTTTTTGGCAACAAGAGCCTCCCTTGCTGTATTGCCACGGTCACAGGTTTCCTGTGAAACGTCACAGGTTTTTTTTTATGGTCACAGGCAGAGTTGCCACGGGTAGTACCAAAGTACTCGTTTTAGTACTTTTTGATCAAAGTATTACTTCTTGAATACTTTCTGCTAAAGTGGTTATTTTTCAATACTTTTTGTCAAAAGTAGTACTTTAGACTGAAAAGGGCAATTTTACAAGCATATTAAAAATGATAATCAAGATAACCAACTGGATTTTTTTGTATTGTTAAATTTCAATAAAAACCGATCTTAAAAAATTCAGCTTCTTAAAAAGACCCAAAAAATCATTTTAATTGCTTCCTTCCCGTTTAATTTTTTAGATTGGCTTGGTCTCAGTCTCACTTCCTCTAGCCTTAAATTTGCATCGGTCCAACATGAAGATTTGAGGAATTTTGAGTGACAGAATTTTTGTTTTGTTTTTATTTTATCAAACAAAAAATATTTCAATCATTGTTTTTAGTTCCTATACGAAACAGCAGCTATTTTACATAAAATGTCTTTTTTCCGTTTGCAATTTGAATCATAACTCCCAACCAAAAGAAAGCAAGAAATAAAAGAAGATTTTTTCTTCAACCACACAATTCAACCCCAAGAATGTTAGCCTAAAGCTGTTTTGATGGGTTTCACAGGTCCAGACGTACAAATAATTTTTAGGGGAGGAGGTCAACCAATGAAGAAAAAGTTAAACTCATTTTCAAAATGAACAAAAAAGTAGAGAATTTTTTTTTCTCGATTATATATGAATATAAATGAACACGAGGGGCACAAAAAGCATTGGGTTTTACATAACATAAACACCAAATTTATCTAGGTTTTAAATGCATAAACTCTAAAGCTGTCACCTGTTGGCTAATTAGTTCTCTTTCCTTTGCTGCTCCCGATAAAGTAAACTCATTGAGGAAAACAAGTAAAAAAGATCAAATTATGCAAAAACGAATCGATTTTTTGCCCGGGATTTTCACTTATGTAGGCTATATAGATTCTGGAAAAAAAATTTTTTTCAAATTTTTTATTTTTCAAGTTAAAAAAAAAATATCGTGTTCATGCATCCGCGAATATTTTGGAGAGAAATTTAAAAAAAACCAAAGGCAATACAAAAGGGACTTGGGATATTATAAATGAAGTCGTAAATAAGAAGAAAGAGACCAAGATTCCTGCTGGTCTGATCTTTAATGGTAAATTTGTTGATGGAAATGAAGAGGTGGCTAATTTGTTTGGTGAATATTTTCTAAGATTGGTAAACCAATAAGTGAAAATCCAAACGATGAAAATAATGAAATTACTAACACGTTTAGTGATGAAAAGGGGGTTGAACTGGCAATGTCTGCAGATGAGACGAATATTGGAGAATTAAAAAAGATAATAGGATTGGTAAAATTAAGTTCTTCAAGGTATGATGGAATTAATCTGAAAACGTTCAAGCATGTTATGGTACATTTGTTGCCTTGTATTGTTTATTTCATTAACCTTTCTTTGAAGAAAGGTGAATTTCCTACTCGGCTGAAAGAGGCTAAAGTTATTCCGCTTCACAAAGGGGGTTCAAAGACTGATCCGTCTAATTGGAGGCCTGTTTCAATATTGCCCCTATTTGCTAAGCTGTAAGAAAAATTAATGCATCGACGACTTTATAACCATCTTACTACTTACGGTTTTCTTAGTGGTACCCAGTATGGATTCAGGAAAAACCACTCTGCAATACATGCAGTCCAGCACCTACCAGATTTTATTAATGGTGCTCTCAAAAAAAGTGTACTGGTACTTTCAGTATTTATAGACTTTAGAAAGGTTTTTGACACGGTGGTTCATAAAATTTTATTGTGTAGGCTAAGCCGTTTAGGGATCCAAGGGGTTCTTCCGAAAAGGTTTGACCAGCGCATTATTCGAGTCTAAATTCAAAATTCTGTTTCAAAAACTTTTATCGTTAATTCTGGTGTGCCTCAGGGTTCCGTGCTTGGCCCACTTCTTTATCTAATTTACGCTGATACCATGCGTTTTTATATATCAGATGGACTGATAACGTCTTTTGCTGATGACACGTTGTTTACGATTACAGCTACTTGTCTGAACCAGTTAATTGAGAAGACAAAAAAAGCCCTCGCTGAATTGATAAGTTTTACAAATTCTAGCAATTTGGTAGTGAATATTTCAAAATCAAATTTCATGACATTTTGTAGAAATTGAGTTTCATGTGTTTTAGATAATAAAATTGTTGTTAATGGTGATTTTTTAAAGCATGTAAATGATGCTAAATACCTGGGCTTTAGTCTTGATTTTAATCTAAGTTGGAAATACGATTGTAATCTTGTGGCAATTAAGATTTCAAGAGGGTTGGTGTGATAAGAAGACTGAAAAATCAACTACCGTCAAATGTTTTACTTTTACTATATCATTCTATTGTTAGCCCTTATTTATCGTATGGTTGTATGCTATGGTTTTATTTCAAGTTTTAGAACGGTTCTAATTTTGCAGAATAAAATAGTTCGTATTTTAGGTAATTATATTCAGTTTGAAAATAGTACGTTGAATTGCTTTTCAAGTTTGAAAATTTTAAATATTTATCAGTTACGGGATTACCAGTTAGCAATTTTTATTTACCAATGTTTGAATAAGTGTTCACCGGAGGTATTTTGGAAAATTTTTAAAGCTAATTCATCTTATAACTATCATGAGACTAGAAATGCGAATGACCTTGCCTCTGAGCCCCAGGAGGCATGCTACCTAGTGGTCTGTTCCCTACATGACGTCTGCAGGTATTTTCAGCTTTGGCATTAACTCTATCGATAAATTAAATGTAGTGCTTGTTAAATTTCTGTAGATGGGAGAAAGAAATCGTCATCGAGAATGTCAACAGGGCGAAATTTTATATCGATACTGCTACCTATCTTAGTCGAAAAGTAAAGAACCAATCATCGAGAGTCATTTTCACTTCGACAATTGCATTAGCTATGCGAAAAAGATGGGAGTCGTTGATCTTCGGTAGCTATTAAAGAACTTTGGGTACGACAAGGTCCGAACGGCTGTAGCAACGATATGTCTATTTTGACCTACGATGACGTATATGGTTTTAGAGTTTTAAAATAATATTGTTCAATCCAAATAGAAAAACGTGTGATCACCTCCGCACGGTTTTTCGCATCGTGTAATTGCACCTGAAGTTCATACGCACAGGATTTTTTTAGACCATGTGGGAAAATGTGGCCTTAGAAATGACTGGAGGCCATATTAAATATGGGTTGATTCTTTGTCTTCATGTCAAAATTTTTGGCGGCCAAACTTTTTTCTTGGTTTTTGAAACCTAACTGTGGATTGATTTTAATTCCAATTGTATACGGATGATTTCGGGTCACATCGAATCAAAATTAAAATTACCATATTAAGCTCCGTTTCTTTTAAGTTTATCTGAAACTTTTTAACTCGAATTTCAATTCGCTTAATTTTTATTCTAATTTGTTTAATTATAACTTCAGCTTCGTAATTTTAGTTGAATTTTAGGCTAAGTCCCAGAGGTTGAACCTTAAAAGGAACAGGGACTAAAAAAGGTTGTGGGGTGGACGAGTACCCAAAGGTCTGAACACGTCTGAACAAAATTATCAACGTATTAAGATTGGGGGTCTTCAGATGTGATACGCACAAACTCTAACATTATCGTTTTAATATCTGTTTAAGGGAAGGCCGAAAGAACATTTATGTGTCACACGAAGGATAACGTATTCAATTGTGAATTTATTCTGCTTTCAAAGTGCCGAGATCGTAGCTTATAAGTCAGAGATATATTGAGAAAAAACAGGTAGTCAACGGGAGTAATGCCGTGTTTAGACGGACCGATTTATCATGGAAAATCGACCGTTTTCCATCGCTATCGCTTTCGAACGTGACCATAAGAAATCGGCTGATTTTGGGCAGAGAACATAAAATATTCGGAAGTGGCAGTGAGAAATTCACAGCAAAATTTTTCAAAACTTTATCTTTCTTTTTTTCTTTTCGTAATGAATATCTACTGGGTTATAGAGAAGCTTGTACCCTTGAACAAGGGTGATCAAGTCAGTAATCTTTTTTACGTAATCTGACATCTAAAATTTTTACTCTCCAATCGGCCAATTTCTTTAAAATCGACGAGCGACTAGGAACTTTCTTCTAGAAGAAAGTCGGCCGATTTTTTGTAAAAATGGTCGCTTTTTATCGCCGAATAGTCAATTATCGACGAATAATCCGTCCGTCTAAACACGGCCTAATTACGGATTCGTAGCATACATCAAAGATAATTTAACCGGAAGATATTGCACCGACCATTTTGGATGGCTCCGGAATGCGTCCAGAACTCAGAATATCCAATCAATAGATGATATAGCAAACCCTTAATCTATGGCTCGTTCCATGGCCAAACTATGGGAAGTTCGACCAAATCGTAGTAAGTGACGAAGATTTCAACAACAGATGGTTGTTGTCTTTATCCACAATTTATAGATAAAGTATGGAAAGTTTGAACAATTCGTAGTGAATGATAAATATCCAAGCCAGAAATGGCTGTAATTTTGTGTGCCAGTGGACGATATGGAAGTATAATATTATCTTCTAACGGAATTATCTCTGGCATAGACCAGTGAAGTCAAATTCTCAAGCCCGATATATTTTCAAAATAGGTTCAGTTTGATGCTCATTGTAATGGTCATGAGCTCAATCAATCCCTTTCTTTTGATTTTTCTTTTTCTTCACAGACATATACGATTGTTACTATGTAGCTGGAACATAGTAAAGAGCGAACCTCGGCCCACGGTTACCAAAAGTTGAATAACATGCTTTAGTAAAAAATTTGGCGCGAAAAAATATTCGAATTACACTGATTCAGGAATGGTGGCTGTTCAGATTTAACCTAACATTTTCTTTGTCGCGAAAACAAATCTTCCAAATTTCACAAAAAGAGCCTGAAAATGCAATGAAGCTTTATATTTATGATTAAGAGATGTCATTTCAAAATCACTCAAAATAATCCAAAAATGTCAGCTCAACAAAATTCAACTTGCAGAAAATTAGGTCATATTAGGAATCTTTAGCACAAAAACCTGTGACTTTCTACCATTCGGCGGCAAAAACCTGTGAACCCGTACCTGTGACCAGGGTTGCCACTTCAACAAAACTATTGGTACTAGCCAGGACAGCTCAAAAGTACTACCACGACAGAAAAGTACTAACTCCCTGCCTAAAAATTTGCCACGTGTTGTGCTTCGCGCAACACGTGGCATTTTAGCACCGTAATTTCTCTTTGGATTATCATATAAGCCAGAGTAATTCTTACTTTTTATTTCTGTATAGCTGGTCGAACACTGACTTCCGATATGGCAAAAAAGGGCCACTGATATGGGAAGCAACTGTAAGCAAAATCATCGAAGTTATCTCTGGATGTTCACTATGAACGGTCCGTAATTGCCTAGTAGGGGAATAGGGCGTCCAGACTATCTGTTTTCTGGGAAAATAGGACAGAAAACTGGAAGCAGGAAAGGTAGTGAAGATGTGCAGTTTTTTGAAACTAGTCTGCACAAGTTTATCAGTTATCCGTATCAAGCCTATTTTTTTCTGAGTCAAAACCTGAAAAAAAAAATTAAGCATCAGTTAGACAATTAACCTTTTTTCTGTTTAAGAGATACTACATTTAAAATCTACTTTTATTTATAACTTATTGTCTCCTTTTTGGTACTTTTTCAGGAAAAGCAGTCCACACTACCATGTTTCGTCCCATTTTGCCTAAATGGGACTAAACGGGGGCAACGCGCTAAAGGCGTCACCTAAAATTTCAGTAAGAGAATTTTATTTACAGACCTTTACAGTAATAAAATATTATTTAAGCTCACGCTTCCACTTCCTCGCACTCCTGGCTAGCTCTGTTGAAGTATCCCAAGTCTCTGGATTCGGTACTACCCTTCTGATATGCATAATATCGGATATTGTTTCTGGCAGAAGTCTGTTCCGGAGGGGGGTCCGAACTAGCTTTAACAGCGAAAACTGACTTTCGGCCGAAGCGCTGCTATGAGGTTACGACATAATACCCTTTATAAATATAGGTAGGTGAACAAAAGCAGAGTCCCAAGCACCATCCTTGAGGGTGGACACTGAATTCCAAAATTCCAAAACTGACACTTTCCCTTCCCCTAGCTCTTTCTTCAAGAATGTTAGTCGCCTCCACTCTCTGTTTAGGGCTTCAACTTCCAGCGAACCATTGAAACAGTAATTTAATATGCGGAAAATAGGAATTATAGAAGGAACTAATCCGGATAAAGCAGTTTCTGGAGATAACCTGTCTAGAATTTGAAGCAAGGGGTCTTCACTGTTTACTCTTCGCTTTATTTCAGAACACAGCTTGATATAAAAGGCAAGGCAATTTTTCTTTTTCGCAGCTAGATGTCTGTCTTGAAGTTTCCGACTTTCAATCTGATCAATTGCAAAGAGCTCAAATTTGGTTCCAAAATGGATATCCGTCTCCATAGCTTTGAAGTTTCTTAGGTTTGAAAAATCTATTTTGAAGACTGAACGTATGGCCAAAAGGTCGTCTTTGATATAATTCCTTGCCAGTTCGGAGAGAGTATTACCCACGATTTTTAAAAGTTTGTGAACTTTCACTTCTGCGGTCTGGAATTCAAGATTCAGGCCGTTTACAATAGGATGAACGTAATTCAGAAAAAGACAACAAAGCTTGACTTCGGGATCTATCAAAGCTGTATAAAGCTTCACTGCCGTTTGATTCCAACCTTCATTCCCAGGTGTACCGTGAGCAAAACGCGATATATTTAAAATACAAAGATTCTTTTCTTCTAAAGATGATTCGGACAGAAATTAAACGTCCCCTAATTGAGTTCAAATACCGCTTCCAAGAGTCTAAATTCTTAATCAGCAAAAAGAGAAATTGCATTCTAGCTTCAGTCAAACAACGACTCTAGTCAGTTTCAATTTCGCTAAGATAATTAGTAAAAAAAAAAATGATGCGGAGAATATTTCTGAGGACGTTTAAACTATAAGAGCCATGTGAACCTTTGAATCATCAGAAATATTTAAGATGTATTATTGGGTTACGTCTGGCCTCCTTGGGGCCACGTGAGCCAATTGCGAGCCAGTCCTTACAGTACAGGACGAAAGAACTGCATTTGGTAGTGGGGTAAAAGTGCTTTTTGAAGGTATTCGTATTTGAGAATCAGGAGCGCTTAGACAGAATTACTTGGCGTACGACCGTAACAATTCTTTGATTGTTGTACCTCTGTCACTATTATTGTCGTTTGAAGTCACTCACAGCTGTGCACCTAAATATGTAAGTCCCAATAAATCTATTGTTTTTTACCTGTGTTTATTTCACTTTACATGTCTGCATCTAGCCTAGTAGCAGGTAATTAGTTCGCAAAATCTCCAAGGACGTTTCCAGGGAAACTGATCTTCAAATCGATCAAAGAAAAGAGGTCACATTTATATGGCTACACATATTATTTTCTCTCAATAATTGAGGGTGGTGCGGTTATAAATTTACTTCACTCCCCATCGTTGTGGCGCAGGGCTCGATGACACAATCTTTGGCGCTATAAGCGACGCTAACGGAGAACTTATAAGGTTCAAGTTCGCAGTTTCAAGGTATAATTTTAGACTTGACGCGATCGATCTTCATTACCGCTATTAGGACGGCCAAAAAACTTTTATTGCTACAAATGGCGCGGTCGGAAATTGGAGGAAAACTTGCGAACTAATTACGCTATAAAACTTTATAGTTTGAATTTAATTATTGGAGAGATACAGACATATAAGTAAAGTGATTAGACCTATTGCCACTAAGCTTCTACAGGGGAACCCTTTGGACATCTCATAGGAGATAATAGCCTCCCCCAAAATAGGTTAAGTGAAAAAAATAAATTTATCTTGAATTGATTCCAAAAAAATGGCGGACGACCTTAATGACTTATTAATAGTGTAAAAGTTAGTCTCGAAAAATATAGAAATAGCGAAGTCTATTCCGGAGTACAATGGTCAATCAGATATTAACGAACTTAATATTCAATTGATCCAGTGTGTAAAACTAAAAAAACATATACAGGAGCATTAAAAAACATGCTACAACTACGATTTAAAGGCCAGGCCTTAGCCTTTCTAAAACAGATTTAACAGACCATAGACATTAACAGCAACTTTCCAATAAATACGGTGGACAACTTGATGAAAGAAATTAAAGACAGATTTATAGTAACCAGTTCCATAAATAAATTAAAACACGGAACAGTGAGATTTGACTTTTCACAGAATATAAGAGAATACCTTGATGATATACGTATTTCTGTAGAGGCAAAATACGGAAGTGGTTCGGTGCAACTGTATGAAAAAGTCATACTAAATAACTTTTGCAAGGGCTACCCCCAAAACTATATAGAGTGGTAATACCCAAAAATATTCAGACGTTGGATCTCGCAGTTCAGGAGGTAGAGCGATTGATCGAAGTCGATACGATGATCGCAAATCATACTAAAGCAAAAATAAATAGCCTAGGTGATTCAAATGCGAAAATAAACTTCAAGGGCGATCAGGCATCCCCCAATTTCTTTTCAAGGAATAACTCCCCAGTACCACAAACAAATAAAACGCAAGACCCCGCTAGGCAGAAACCAGTACGTTTTCAGCCTGTCAAACAATCTAATTACGGAAATAACCCTACAATAATAAGGTGCTATATTTGTAATCGTGTTGGACATATCTCGAGAGAGTGCCGTTATGTCCCCAATCGCATACCAAGAATTGCTGACGGTAGTATGCAAAATTATGGCAACCATTTGTTCGGAAGAACAAATTTTAGCGCCGCTGGTGCGCTAGGCTATAACCAGGGAAGATTGTGCCAAGCAGTACCCTACAACACGTACCAACCAAATTTGTATAACCCTCCCCCCAATAGATAAATTAATTACCAATTTGAAGCCCTAAATAATTAACAAAGCCAATATAAAGCAAGAAGTCTTTATATAAATCATAAAAAATTCCCTATAGGACATGGAAATTTTGCAAGCCAACGGCAATAGCAGTCAGCACCAGCAATTGGCACTATCAAAAAACATTCAAGCTACCATAATAATATATGGTGAAGGCAGACAGATATAAATCAATTAGATGTGCTCACGGAACCTCATATGCCCGAATATCTATTACAGGCACCGGCACATGAAATAAATCCTCAGGGAAAAGTTTCAGGCCCCTCAGAAATATAAATTGGACCCAGAGGGTGCCCGAAATATTTAAAAGGTCCAAAACAATGGTAATGCCGTGCTATAGTTATACTAATTACAAGTTACCTATATTTAATGATGTTTGTGTAGAAAATGTTTATTTCAAGGCTTTGACTGACTCTGGTGCAACAATTAGTATCATAAACTCTTGCGTATTTAATATGTTGCCTCTGCATATTAGGCGAAAGAGGAACCCCAATAATCCCAATTTAACTAGTGTGACAGGCCATAAATTGGATGCAAAAGGTTCAATTTGCCTAAACGTAAAAAGGGACAATAGGATCTTCCAGACAAATTTTATAATATGTGATAACTTTCCGTATGAAGCAATCATAGGCGCAAATTTTTTAAGGTCCAATAGAATACTTTTAGACGTAGCAAATGAGAGACTTGTATACCCGGCTAAAGGGAGAGACGAAATTTCTACCTTAAGAAATCGTAACAGAGGTTACGAAAACAACGTAACAGAAACAAAATTTCTGACGGTATAACGTCGCAATCTTTTGAAAATCATGGCTCGCAAGAAAGAAAAGAAATAATCAGAAACTTGTCCAATTATTCTGAAGGACATTGCAGAGATGAAGTAAATTTAAAAAATAAGGGTATTGAATCTGCGAAAATAAAAATAGGAGATATGCGACAATACAGGTCAAACGAAATCAAGAAAATAATGGAATTATGGAAAAACATAGTAAAACCCAACGTGACGCCACAAGATGCCACAATGGCGCGGCGTAGCGCCAGTATGAATCTAATAAACAATGAAAATAAATAGACATATTACGGATTCGCGATAAGGAAAACAAAAATCCCTCCCAAAACGATGCAAAAAATTCAAATATCACAGATGATGGAGCCAGTGGTTAGCAAATCCTAGATATGGTTTGCGACCCCATCTGAAATTCCCGAAAATCTGCTATGCGAGGAACAGATTATATCTTATGACAAAGGAGAAGGTTTTATTTGGGTAACTAATAACCACGAAAATGATACAATTACAATTAAAAAGGGGACGTGTTTAGTTCAAATCCAGGTTTTAACGGAGAATGATTTAAATACATGAGAAAATTCTAAAAGAAGCCTAGTTAACGGTATTAAAACTTCAAATAACAAATATCCTTTAACTAAATCGCAATTTTTAAACAAATTTAATACGGATCATATTACGGACTTGGAACTTAAGAAAAAATTATGCGAATTATTTCTTATTTTTAAAGATGTGTTTTCTGCATCTTAATATGACATGGGGCTTATATCTTTTTATTAACACTAAAATTTAATGAGTGGTAATCCTGTAGTGATACAGCTATATAGTGTGCCATATAAGCACAAAGAATGGTTAAAAAATAAAATCCATGAATTAGAAAAAAAATGAAATTATACGCCCAAGTATAAGTCCGTATAGTGCACCAGTGATCTTAGTACCAAAAAAGAATGGAGATCTTAGACTCGTAGTAGATTATAGAGCCCTCAACAAACAAGTAGTTAGCGACAAATTTCCTCTACCAAGAATAAATGAAATTCTTGACTCAATTTCAAGCAAAAAAAAAATTTAACTTCTTTGGACCTTACCCAAGGCTACCACCAAGTGAAAATAGCCAAAAAAGATGTCCATAAAACTGCATTTTCAGCATCTGAATGTGGTTCATATGAATACTTAAGGGTACCATTTGGACTGAAAACAATTTCAAGCGCGCTATGTATACCCCTATTGTACCTGTTAAGAGGATTAAAGAATATAATTCATTTTGTTGATGATGTTATATGCATGGGAGAAAACACTGAACAACACTTAGCAACGTTAGCTAAGGTGTTTGAGAAGTTCAGACAAGGCAATTTAAAATGTCGGCCTGAGAAAGTAAATTTATTTCAACCTAAAATTAAATTTTTAGGAGTAGTAGTAACACAAGGAGAGATATCCAGACCCAAGCAGGGTCTGGACCCTGATAAAATAAAATATGTTGAAAACCTCAAACCCCCTAGAACTATGAAAGAAGTAAGGGGAATTTTAGGTCTTATTGGCTACTTTAAAAAGTTCCTGCGGAATTACGCCCAAATTGCTAAACCCCTCACAAAGTTAAATAAAGGAACTCTAAAAATATTACCTGGTCTCAGGAAGCTTAAATTTCTCTAGACCGTGTGAAGAAGGCGCTCACTTCTAAACGGATATTATCACTTTATGATATCAAAAACGGGCGATTTGTGGTCACGTCCGATGCCAGTTCAAAAAGACATTGGAGCTATTCTTTTGCAAATAATCCACGTGGGAAACCCTGATCCTTTGCAAAGACTGTCTAATAAAAAAAATAGAAAAAGTTATATGCTATTCGAGTAGAACCTTATCAAAAGACGAAAGTAGTTATTCCACCACAAACTAAGAATTATTATCTATCATCCACCTCTTGGACAAATTTAGAAACTATTTAATTGGTAGAAAATTTATGCTACGATCAGGTCATAAAAGCTTGCAGTACCTGCGCACATTTAAAACCCCCACGGGCATTCTAGCTAGATGGATTATGAAAATCCAAGATCAAGATTACGAATTTGAACATTTAAAGGGAAAACAAAATGCAGCTTGCGACTTTTTAAGTAGATACCCAGAAAATACTCCGTCGGAAGCTGAGGAAAATGAAGTTAACGCTATCAATGCTAAGAGCAAACATAACTGTAAGAAAAACAAAGTCAAAGTCACAGCAAAGGAAAATAACGTTAATTATTGTCCCTTATGGTTAGAAAATATAAAAAGAAAGCAAAAAAAGAACGAGATATGTCCGACGGTTACCAAGTATTTTGTTAATGACGATGCGTTACTCGCTAAATTCAAAGTTCTAAGAAAAGAGATAGATAATTTTTAATATGATCTTGTTGATGAAATACTGTGAAGAATCGTGACTGCTGAGACAAATAGAAACCAAATTTCAATAATACCTGTATTACCACAAAGCTTAATGGTGCCTGCATTTGAATATTTTCATTCAGATATAGGTGGACATTTAGGGGTAATGAAAACGTTCCATAAATTAAAACAATATTTTTACGTGCCGTCGGCAATGACAAAACTTAAAGAATTTGTAAGTACATGCGAAGCATGTAACTTAAGAAAAAGCCCCACTGCTTATCCTAATCCTCCAATGGGAAGGGTCCCGGTAGCAAAGTACCCATTCGATGTTATCTCATTTGACTTATACAGAACGAGCGGAGGCTTGCCTGTTTCCAGCATAGGTCATACTTGTATTCTTTCAGATATAGACCATTGTTCCGTATCTACTATTGCAAAAGCATTAAACATCCAAGGTGCGTACGCTACTAGAAAGGTGTTGACAAAATTATTTTCACAATTTGGCATTGCTAATAAAATTTTGAGTGACAACGGAAGCAATTTTATTTCAAAAGTAACAAAATACTTAATGAGTTTTCTTAATATATAAAAATTGGTGATAGCACCGTATCACCAGCACTATATTGGTTAAATAGAAAATAGTAAAAAAATATTTTCGAACTTATTAATTATTTAAATAAAAGAAAAGAGAAAGGACTAGGATCAGTTCTTACCATATTTAACTAACGTAATAAGTACTGCTTATTCAGAAACAACCAAAGACAATCCATTTAATTTACTTTTTGGTCGTGATTTTAGAATCCCGTATAATGAGATTATTGAATCTCGGCAGTATTATAATAGCTCGGAAGATTACAAACAAAAATTCATAAATAAGATGAGGAAAAATTACAAAATAGTCAGGCAAGAGTTGGGAAAATGTAAAATATGCCAAGAACTAAAAAATCAACCCAAAGTCAAGGGAAATATAGATTTCAAAGTAGGAGACTGCGTCTACCTAAAGAACAAGGCAAAAACGGAAGGAAAAAAACTTTCCAACAAATATTCTGGACAGTACAGAATAGTCAAAAAGTACGATAACGAATATACTTTTAAAATGGAAAACCCCGATAGTGGAAGAACTTACAAGGCGCATGTTAGCCGAATAAAAAGGGCCAAATTTCCAGAGAGATGGGTATCACATCCCTCCTCTACTGATTCGTCAGATGCAGAAAATGAGCCCCCTAGATCAAGATTGGCAGAGCTAAAACCTTTTAATTTCAAGCAAGACTATTTCGAGAATGACAGTAATCAGGAAAATTTTAAAGAATTTTTAGCTATGAAAAATCTAGTTATTCCAAAGAAAAAATCCCTAATACCAGTAAGAATAAAAATGCCAAAAAGCTCAAAAATTTCATCACCAGAGAGCGCGGGAGAATTAGATTATACAATATCCCCAAAAACCCAGTTTTTCCCCGATAGAATTTCGAATCCATGTCCCCCCAAAAGATTTCCAGACGATATGATTTACCCTGCAACACCGATAGAAAGGCCCCTGTCTTTACAGGAGGAATTAAACAGAGCTGTAGAAACCCCCGGTATTACTGTAAAAAAAACTCCTGCCAAAGATTTAACTAAAACAAACCTGCGAGAAGCTATGGATTTAATAAATTTTCCCATAAAAACGAGTCAAAGTAAAGTGCCCGAGAATAACACTCCCAAGGATGACTAGCAAGGTAAATATCATGATATAACTGTGTCCAAGGTCAAACCTAAACAGTGGACTTCATGGAGGGAAACCCTAGTGCAAAAAATGCCCCATCTTCCTGAAGACATGGCATTCAAACAGTGGAGGAACCCGCAAAAACTCTTGATTCCTCCCAAAGCTCTCAAGAATCTTTCAAATCCCCCGAGTTAAAAACTCAAGACGAGGACGTAGGGAATAAACCTTCTACTTCCAGGGAGTAGAAATTTACTAAGGAAGGGCAGGTGACGCCTCAAAAAGTGCCACCTCTAAAAGTTCTAATCCGGATTCGTCGGAAACCAGTTCCGAAGAGTCTGACGGCGAATCAGACCATAGAGTAGCTAAAGAAATAGGAAAGTCAAGACCGACCTCAGCAGCCGCACACGGGAAACAAACGAAATTAAAAGGGCAAGAATTTTTGAAAAAACAATACAAAAAGTTTGACCTTATTTCGCTAGAACCGAAAAAGAAAAAACCGCAAGAAACAGAGGAGAAAATAACGTCACAGTCAGGCAGAACGGTTAAAAAACCTGACAGATGGAAATATCCCTAATTAATGTAAAGACAAATTTCAAATATAATAAATTTAACACCATAATAAATTTAACAGTGTGCAAGTAAAGTTAACCTAGTCAATATTAATGGGAAAAAAATATATAATGCAAGTGATGTCAAAACATTGGTGATCAGAGAGAAAGGTGGGAACAGAAAATAACCAAAGGTAGAAAGCTCGTGGTCTACTGAGGACGACAACTGGCGTTGGACCACATCCTGTGGGAAGCCTGGGGAGGAACTCAAGGCTCATGACAGCTATTGGTTTAGAGGAGAGAAAGTCGTGGTTTTTTACTAATCGTTTAATTTCTACCAATAAGAAGACTGCAAAGGTGATGACGGTGTTATCTTTACTAATGGTCTTATACATGGATTAAGACGAGGCGAAATCTCCTCTCTACAATGGGCATAAGAGCTTTCTAAGATGTAGAATCCCTACAACCATTATTAAACTCATTAAGACAGGGCTCTTTGTGTATGTTTTGCAGTACTGCTTTGGTATCTACCCCTTTCTTAAGTTTATTTGTATGAAATTGCCTTCCACGTGAAGATTGAAAAATTAAGAAAGTTAAACTATGAAGAAAATTAATCAAAAGTAAATCAAATATGCCTAACTTGACTTAAAAATTCGATAATCTGACACTATTCATAGCTAGAGCTTGATCTGAATCGTGTTTTGCTCTGATTTTAGGTTTTAAGTGTTTAATCTTCCTTTATTTTACTTGCCGTTTTGTTCGTTTTTCTTGCTTAAAATATCAGTCAAATTCTTATTTAATTATTCTAATAATCAATTCGTACTCAATTTTTTACTTTAATTATTTATTAAAATATAATTTCTCAATAAGTTATTAATTAAAATTCAATTATCTCAATTAAACTATTTGGAACCTGATAATTTATTTAAGTTAGACTAAGGTTTATGTTTAACTTAAAAAGATTGTGCTTCATTTAGTGAAAAACGTTTATTTTTGTAAATTTTTCTGTTTCTCCCATTTTTTTTAGTTCATGCAAAATTTATCTGAGCAACATGTACATTAAATTATCTAATTCTGATAAAGTGAATACTAAAGAGATTTCCTCTTGAAACCTATATTTCTTCACCCCCATTATACCCGTACAAATTTCAGCCAGTTTTCAGTATATTTTGATAGAGCGAATTTGTTTTTATTAGCTGAAGTAAACACGACTAGTTCGGAGTGTCGGGTATTTTGAAAAGAAGTTCAGTTTTTGAACTATGCAATTCAGTAGGCTATACCCTTCTATCTGGCAGCTTTATAAAATCAAAAAAAAAATAATACCAGTACAGAAGCGTCTAATTATAAGCTGATCCTGTTCATATTTATGAACACTATCATTATTTTCTGCTCCAAAGAAACTATTGGAACTTTGTCTTGTTACAATAAAACAGAAAGAATAGACCCAAGTTACAAAACAGAATTACTATTACAAAATGTGGGTATGATAACCATAAAACAAGGGTGTCGACTCGTAACTAAAGAGTCAACCGTCCGAACGCCATTAATTACCATGAGCACAAAGATAATAAGTCCCAAAATAACTAACTTCAAGGAGATCAACCTGTCGTAAACTATTCCAAATCTAGAAAACGAGGAAATAAAAGCCTCTATATGGTCAAAAACAGAAAAGAATAAAGGGACAATAAGGTTCACAAAAATAAGAGAAGAATTAGATTCGCAGATTCCCCTATTTACAAATGAAGACCAAAGATTAATGTATGTGGATAATAAGTACGGATTGTTCTCAACCAATTTCTGGTGGAACATACTATTGGCCGTATATTTTGTATTCGCAACTTCCCTGACCATAAGAACCCTATTGACTTTTAATTACGGAAAAATCCTAAGACTAAGAAGACGAAAACCAAGAGAAGAACACGGGGAAACAGCTGAAATGCCGAGGTTAACGCCAGAGCCCCAAGAGAACGTCTAATCAAGAACATAAAGTCGAATTCCGGCCACAACTGAACAGTAAAATCTCCACTCGCCCCGGCTGTCTCTTCCCCGTATTATAGTATCGTCTGCGTGAAATTGTGAGGTTACTCCGCTGCAACAGTCATTTCAGGAGCAACACAAACTGACGGGAATTATAAAGCAATGAAATATTTTGTAAAATTGGACCTCAAAATTAACCATGTAGCATAAACTCTGTTTAAATGATTATTTTAAATCTGATGTAAAATTAACTGAGTGATGAAAGAGTGTTGAAAACGATAAAAATTCAGTTTTCTGTACTAATATTAGTGTATTTATTTAACTCTGTCTCATAGCGTAAAATTCATGTACCCGATCAATACGTGACTTATTTGTACTATAAGCATTTACTTTAAAAAACGTGTGATTCTGCCTCGATATTTTTATTACAGGAAGTTGATTGACACATTGGATATCGAGCATTACAATGAGTTGCCCAGTGCAGATACAACCTAGTAGCATCTATTTTCATCATACCTCAACCAACGAAGAGTACTCACCATACACTCCAAGCAATTTTCATCCCAGCTTCGTCTACGAAAACAACAGTTATCTTTGATCATTGTTTCTTCGACCATAAACCATATTACGTATCAGGTAACATTATATTTGAATCTCATTATCCAGTGCTTTATCGAACTATATAATCACATAAATGCTGAGAACCCCATCGACTAGTACAAGATATAAATACATAGATATCGCCTTTGACAATCATTATGGACCCCAGAGCCACTTGACTGTATAATGACGATATTTGATGATCCCAAAAATTATTTATAAAACACATATGCACGTTGCAGATCCCTTTCGACCATCTCTCAGGATCCATTTTATCCCCTCTGGGTGGGAAAATCATGCCTATATTATGTCATAAATGTATGAGATAACTACTGAAAAAGGACTTAGAAACCAAATTTAACCACAGTGATCAAGCCAGTGACAAAATGCCCCTCCAACAAGTTAAAGACAATATGTTGAAGGAGTCACTATAGTTTGATGTCAACCCGTCCAAATCCAAACTTCAATTCCCCCGTGATTAACCTAAGAATCACCACAAAGTTTAATAGACGCAAGCCATGAGCTAGCAAGTTTATAAGAGACACAAAAGAACAATTTTATACGAGGATACATTCTCTATGTGCCTCAAAATATCCCAAAAGATAAGGCACCCTATGAACTATCGAAAAGCAGGTAAGAATGAACTCTGATGGCATATTTCCACACCTGTAGTTGGAAGCATCATTTCCCAGTTGACAATTAGAGAAAGCCTGTCGTGTGAACACAATTGTGCTTGAACCGTCCCATGAAGAAACCATAACGTAAGTGCTTCAAAAATTTTGCCAAGACGAAAAGAGTGAAGGAAAATAATTTACAACAGAAGGATTGAGTGCACCAAAAATCCTCGAAGGTACTGAAATAGATGTGAATTTACATATGTTACTTCTTAATAACTTTGATAGCTCAAAAATCCCAATATCCCATCATTAACGTTGCGTAGCAAAACATCCCCAGTGAAAGTGTTTTTATTTTACCAGTGAATATGGCAAACCCAATATTGTGTGTTTTAAATCGTTTTTGTATGTAGTGTTAGATGTCCAGATAAAGTTATGTGCAGCGTTGTCGAGCTATTCAATTAATGTAGCGTAGATAAAAAGTAGTGTGCCATATAAACAGCAAAAGAAAAGCCTTGTAAAAAGTGAATTCAAAGAAAAAAAATCTTTAGTATAGTAGTTAGCCTAGAACCAGGAATAATCTTAGTCCGGTAGATGAATTTTAGATAGGGATGTAGAATAAAATAAGAAAAGTAATAGAGAAAATTTTTAGCACTCCTGATTAAGCCATAGCATAAATATAAAATAATTATGCAGAAGAAATATTTAATAAAATGCGAACATTTTAAAAGCCCAAAGGCAAGCAAGTCATAATGACGGCACGTCATTAATTAATGGGTCGGGTAATATGTACCGTGAGCAAAATGCGATATATTTAAAATACAAAGATTCTTTCCTTTTAAATATGATTAGGACCGAAATCAAACGCCCACTAATTGAGTTCAAATACCGCTTCCAAGAGCATAAATTCTTAATCAGCATAAAGAGAAATTGCATTCTAGCTTCAGTCAAACAACGACGCTAGTCGGTTTGAATTTCGCTAAGATAATTAGTAACAAAAAAAAATACTACGCACAATATTTCTGAGGAAGTTTAAACTATAAGAGCCGTGTGAACGTTTGAATCATCAAAAATATTTGAGACGTATTATTGGATGAGGGTTCGCATCCTTGGGCCACGTGAGCCAATTGCGAGCCAGTCCTTACAGCGCAGGACGAAAGAATTGTGTATGGTAGTGGGGTAAAAGTGCTTTTTGAAGGTATTCGTATTTGAGGATCAGGACCGCTTTGACAGAATTACTCGGCGTACGACCGTAACAATTCTTTGATTGTTGTACCTCTGTCACCATTATTGTCGTTCGAAGTGACTCACTGTTGTGCACCTAAATATGTAAGTCCCAATAAATCTATTGTTTTTTACCTGTGTTTATTCCATTTTATATGTCTGTATCTAGCCTAGTAGCAGGTAATTAGTTCCGAAAATCTCCAAGGACGTTCCCAGGGAAACTGATCTTCAGATCGCTCGAAGAAAAGAGGTCACATTTATATGGCTACACATATTATTTTCTCTCAATAATTGAGGGTGGCGTGGTTATAAATTTACTTCACTCCCCATCGTTGTGGCGCAGGGCTCAATGGCACAATCTTTGGCGCTATAAGCGACGCTATCGGAGAACTTATAAGGTGTAAGTTCGCAGTTTCAAGGTATAATTCTAGACTTGACGCGATCAATCTTCATTACCGCTATTAGGACGGCCAAAAAACTTTTATTGCTACACCAGGTAAGGCGAAAAACAACGTCAGAGCAGTGAACTATTCCACCAGCCTCTGAGAGACGGCCTCAAACGCTAACCAGCGAGATGCAAATGGGTACAGGAGTGCATGCTCGGCTACTTTACAGAACTTTTGGAATTCCTTATACTCACGGAGTCGTTTGGCACTATTCGAAACGTACCTGTATATATCATTGCTCAATCTGACGATCTCTGTAGGTAACTGCTCACAAGCACTAGCAGAGCATAGTGCAAAACTGTGACAGAAGCATCCGAAAATAGCCAGCCAGGGAATATCTTTCTTTATGAGGGTTGCAAGGCCGTTGTTCTTCTTAAGCATCACACTTGCATTATCAGATGCAAATCCTATGCAGTTTTTTATTGTCATCTTCTTCTCACCTAAAGTCTCATAGATCAAGTTTTTAAGGCCCATTGCTGTTGTATCCCCAACATCTGGAATGGCCAAAAAGTCTTCCTTGATTCCGCATGTAGTTTTGTCATAGTAGCGAACGATGATGACTAAGTATTTTGTCCCACACTTATCAGTGCTTTCATCAACCATCAGCGAAAAGAGCGATTTTTCCAATCTTGAGCTCAGCTGGCTGATGGTGTACGGGGCAAATACGTTTTTAATTAGTCCAGTGGTTTTAGTTCTTCCACATGCAAGAAGCTTTACTACTGATGAATCAGGGATAAATTTTTTAAGCAATTCGGGCAAGCTGTCCATAATACTCATCTTCTTGGATTTTGATGCTACCCAGGCTTACATTGCACACTGTAAAGCTGTCACCTGTTGGCTAATTAGTTCTCTTTCCTTTGCTGCTCCTGATAAAGTAAACTCATTGGTTTGGTCATCAGCAATACGCACTTGGTTCTTCATACTAACAACTTTGGATATGTGACTTTCCCTCAGTGCATGTCTACGTAAATGGGATAGGCCGCCGGTAATGATCTTTTCGCAAAACCTACGCTAAGATTTTGTCCTATCCCTTGGATATCTTTGCAGCCAGACCTGCAAGTCTTTATCTTCTATCCATTTTGCACTGAATTTCTGTATTTTCACTGGCTTGGGTGGTTTATTTCTGCTGATTCTTCGTTTTCTCACATTTAATAGTTCATTCTCTTCACCTTCAATGTCATTTGCAGTTTCTTCACAGTCACTGGCACTAGCTTCAGATTTTTTGGCTTCGTCTCCAGAGTCATTATCTATATAGAGAATCTGTATAAGAGCAGCGACTCTAACCGGTTTTCCATATATCAAACCAGTGGCGTAACTAAGGGGGACAAGTAGTGGCCCTTTGCAGCACAATTTTAGTTTTTATGGGTATTTACTTCTCTAAAAGAGATATCTAAGAAAGGAAGAAAGAAAAATAAAAGAGATAAAGAAACTTCTAGATCCTAAATTTCAAAATTTTTTGAATATTCTATTCATAATATTGTTCTTAGAGATTATTTGCCTCCTGACAAGGATATTTCAGGGGCTAATTTAAAGAAAACATTAAAACTTAGTTAGTTAAGCCAGAATTTTCAATTTCATGCTAGATTTTTTCCAAGTGTCATGGTCACTTTTTTGACATTATACCCCCCTCCCATTCTGAGGTCCCATATATAACTGTATAAATCCATCGTTGTGTCGAATCTTGTGATGACATTCTTTCTTGTAATATTCTTACATGTTCTTTCATATTGTAAAGTGAGAATTTGATTGGTTGATTTTTTTAATATATTCCTAGGGCTATATCCCGGACCATCAGGGGGGTGGGTGTATTTTCAGAAAAGGGGCCATGATATTTGGAAATAGTATAAAATAAAAACCTTATATTCCCCCTGGGCATAACGTAAAATCCTTGCCCTGAGGGCTGTTGGGGAGTGTCCCCCTAAAAACATAATTTCTATCTGGAAATCAACTACGCTAAACGAAAGGGCTATCTCAAAATTTTTATTGGACGTGTTTCGGGAAATAGTGGGCTTGGAAGGGGGGAAGGCCTAAACTAGATTTTTCTAAGGCATGGACATGCGTTCGAGATTAGACAGGCGACAATTTTTAAACGGAGAGAAGAAGAGAGTTTTAAAATAAGTTAAGGTTTATACTGTTCTAATGGGACATCGGGATTCTAGGAATACCTATTCGAAATTGACCTTTTTTCAAAATTGTTGAAGGCCTGCCCACTACCTTATAAGAAAAAGAAAAGTTTTGAATAAAGTGAAGTAAGGGCCTAAACTAATTTTTCTAAGTCATGGACATGCGTTCGACATTAGACGGGCGACAATTTTTAAAAGGAGAGAGGAAAATTTTTAAAATAAGTTAAGGTTTATACTGTTCTAATGGTATTACATGAGACATCGGGATTCTAGGAATTCCTATTCGAAATTGACCTTTTTTCAAAATAATTGAAGGCCTGCCCACTACCTTATAAGAAAAAGAAAAGTTTTGAATAAAGTGAAGTAAGGTTCTAAACTAATTTTTTCTAAGGCATGGACATGCGTTCGACATTAGACAGGCGACAAGTTTTGAACGGAGAGAAGAAAATTTTTAAAAGAAGTTAAGGTTTATACTGTTCTAAATATTACATGAGACATCGGAAATCTAGGAACACTTATTCGAAATGGACCTTTTTTCAAAATTGTTGAAAAAGTCCATTACCTTATAAGGAAACGAAAAGTTTTTAGTAAAGCGAAGTAAGGGCCTTAACTAAACTTTTCTAAGACATGGACAGGCGTTCGCAATAAGACAGGCGACAATTTTTAATAGGAGAGAGGAAGAGATTTTAAAAACAAGATAAGGTTTATACTGTTCTAATTATTACATTGGACATCTGTATTCAAGGACTACCTATTCTAAATGGACTTTGTTTTCAAAATTTTTGAAGGCCTGCCCACTAACTTATGAGGAAAAGAAACGTTTTCAATAAAGCGAAGTAAGGGCCTTAACTAAACTTTTCTAAGGCATGGACAGGCGTTCGACATTGGACAGGCGACAATTTTTAAACGGAGAGAAGAAGAGATTTTTAAACAAGTTAAGGTTTATACTCTTCTAATTAATACAGGGGACATTGGGATTCTAGGAATACTTTTTCAAAACTGACTTTTTTTTCAAAATTGTTGAAGGTCTGTCCATTACCTTATAAGGAATTAAATAAAAAAAAACAAGTTTATTTTTCAAAACTTAAAACGAACAGAAATTATTAAGTATGAGGAGGGATCCTCATCAACACCTCACTCTTTACGGTAAAGTTTTTTAATACTTTTAAAAAAGCTTCTCATTGTTCTAATTAAACGATCTCTGTGTTTCAGGAGTCTTTCTTAAAGAATCGGGACAAAAGTCAAACTTAAGCGTAAAGAGCGAGGTATTGAGGAGGACACAAACCCCTTCATATACGTAATAATTTCTTATCGTTTTCAGTTTTAATTACTCCTTACTTTCCGTTGATAAAACTTTTTTATTCAATTTCGGATCATTTTTAAATTAATCCCAGGAAATTTAGCCCCACCTCCACGGAGAAATACCTTCCCCATGGAAATATCTTTTAGACAATTCAATCCTGGTGAAAATTTACCCAGGACAATTATCCTTAACAACTCAACGCGCAAAATTAAGACGGAAAAGAGAAAGCAAGTATAAAGCCCATGTATAATTTCCCCTGAGGAGTTCACCCCCTGAAAACTTCCCTTGCCATGCAAAATTCCCTGGTGGAAAAATCCCAGCAGAAAATTGGTCCCCCCACCCTAAAATATATGCATGCTTCCCAAAAACAAATACTATGCGTACACAATGGGCAAATTTTTTAACTTATAGGCCTTTCCCCTGGGGTTGTAGGGGGGGGGTCATGTTATATCCAAAAGCATCGTTATTGGGCCTTTCTACTATGATTAACAAAACGCCTATCTCAAAATTTTGATAGGGTAATTTTGGGGGGAAAGGGACGGTGAGGGGGCTTAGTTGCCCTCTAATCTTTTTGGTAACTTAAAAAGGGCACTATAAATTTTAAGTTAATTTTTAATGAGCTCTCTCATGATATTCTAGAACCACTGGGTCGATGCAATCATCCCTAGAAACAAAAAAGAAATAAGCACACATCCGTGATGTTTCTTCTGGTAAAAATACAAAATTCCACACTTTTGCAGATAGGAGCTTGAAACCTCTAAGGTAGGGTTCTCTGATACATTGAAACTGAACTTTATTAAGATTCTATGACTTTAAGGGGATGCTTTCCTCCTTTTTTCGAACATTTGGCAGAGTTTACTAGGCTTATAACTGTTAATTGGAACGGCTAAACTTAATGAAACTTATATATTTGAAGTCAGCTTAATAAGCCAATTCTTTTGATATATCTATTGGTATTAAATTTCTGTTTTTTAGAGTTTCGGTTACTATTGAGATTGGTTGCTCCTTACTTACAGTTCATTACCAAAAACTGCTTGATTTGTCTCTTTAATAGGACATTGAACAGAAGACTTTGATAATATTCACATTAGAATCGTTGGACCACCGATCAGAGCAAAATGAACTTTGATTGTCTGACAAAAAGGATGAGACTCCCCAGAGTTTATTCAAAATCATTTTGTTGTAACATACAAGATCTTAGGCTATTGATTAACCAAAAAAACAGAGTTTAATATGCTATTGGGCGGGGGGGAGGTATCTCCCCTCCCAGACCTTGTTTTGTCCCGACCCAGTTTACCCACCATTTGAAATTTCATTTCCTTTAAAATCTTGTCAAAACTAAGATATATTTTAATTCATGATTCAAGCATCGAAATAGAAACGGGTCAGTTTTGTTTAGTATATCTTTACATTTATGGTTGTACTTTATGGCTCATTTTTGAGTTTTCACTGTCATTTTCACTTGACTTTTAAAAATTTGCTCCAACTTTGCCCCCCCCTCCCCTAGGATTTTGACAAAATTGCACCACTGCATAAAACGAGCCTATTATGATCAAGGAATGCTAGCATCAGCTTTGATTCTACGTTAGCCTTAATCTTATCTTATTATTTCCATAAATTATAAATCCAATTTCCTGGAAATGTTGGAATGAGAGACTAGAAATGCAAAGTTTACTTCGATATGGGATGAAGGATTTGAAACATCTTCCCTCAAGAAGCTCTCATATTTATTAGTTTTGTGTCTAAGGACACCAAAGGGAATAAAGTGGATTGAGTAAAGTTAAGTAAACACCTAGGATCCTTTTAGCAAAATTGTCATCATTGTTTGTCTTAGGGGTTACGAGCGAACCCATTATCTTCAACATACATCCAAATGACATTCAGAGAGAAGGTGTAACTGAGTTTCGGTTTTTACGGGGGCGTGGTGAATTACGAGGAGCAAGCAAGCACGCAAGATTTTACTTCAAAGGGTGACATTTTGACATTTGACAAGTGATATTTTGGAAGAAGCAAGCTTCCAAAAAAGGTCAATGATATTGATATGCAAGCCAAGGCCGTATCCAGGGGGGGGGGGACCCGATTTGAACCCTCCCCCCCCGAAATTTTTTACCAAGTCGAAAATAAGTCGATAATTAGTAAAACCTAGGTAAAAATCAGTAAAATTTGTCGAAAACTGAGTAAAAAATTAGTAACCCCCCCCCCCGAAAAGTCAAAAATTAGTACCCCTCCCCCCCCCCCGAAAAAAAAATCCTGGATCCGCCCTTGATGCAAGCAATATGGAAATGTGAGAAATTAAGAAAAATCGTAGAAATTCAGAGGATTTAGGTTTGTAGTCCAAAGGTCCCCTAAGTGCGCGTTCTTGAAGAGGAGTCTGAAGAGCACAGCTATACAAGACAGCGTTGTTCTTAGCTTTACTAGACCAACGATCCAGAATCGCGATTCATGTTTATGGACTGTGCTGCATGTGTTGAGGGACGAATGCCTCGTCATATCCATTAGGATCTTCTGGAACTAGAGGGCTGATTAAATAGCCCTTTGGTAGTTCTGAACCGATTTCCTAACTCGTAAATGTTTATTGATGACAACTTAATCCTATTCTAGCTGATAAATATAATTTTGTCACATGAAATATAAGAAATCACTTCCTATCAAATGATTCCTCTTCTGCTATTTTATTCCCCCTCCCCCCGAAAAAAAGAAAAGACGAAAAGACAAATCAATACATCGGTAACCATATATTTTTCAATTTCTTCGGATATGGACTTGAAATCTCTGCTCAGGGGTTTTCAGACATGCTGAATTTTATTGTGTAATTTTTATGAGAATTATCCCCATTTGGGTGTGTTACTGAAATTCATTGTCTTACAGTTTTGGCCTCTGCTGCTATTTACTCGGTTCTATGCTAACTTCCCCCAGAAATCCCCCTAAGAAAAATCCCCCCTCCCAGAGTTACCTCTTCGTGAGGAAAACTCTGGCCAGGATATCTTCCCCTTCGGAATTTATTGGGGCCTGGATTCTATTGGATAAAAAGGGGGAAAATAAGGGACGGTGTCGATGTCAAAAAGAGCGTCGATGGTGTAGAGCTCATAAAACAGACATGGGGTAATTTTAAAGATCCTATTTATTAACCAGTGATCAGACCTGTGGAGGACATCTGGGGTTTCCCAGGCTCTAAAGATTTCTTTTTAAAGATTGCTTTTCAATTACCCCATGTCTGTTTTATGAGCTCTACACCATCGACGCTACAAATAATTAACACAGAAGCCAAGATAAAAGAGCTTCACATGAAAACAATCATCGAAGAAATCCATTTTGAAGAAACAACCCCTATGAAAAATTGGTATAACACATGGGTGATTAATGAAAGGAGTGACTGCCCAAATTCTGTACAAAAACATTTCGGAACTGTCAAAGAATTACTGGAAAAAAGGATCGCAGACCCTGATAGCAAAAAAAATCAACAAAACGGATATGAAACAATGGTTCATTTCGCAGGCAAACCTACTTCCAGCGAAAATTCTCGAGACGAGTGATCTTGACGATGAAAAACTGAAGAAAATGTTCGACCTGATACACTCTAGTTTCTTACCGCCAAAGGTTAAAGAGCAAGCATTTTTCCAAGTTCACAAAATACTGCCAACTGAAGAGAGAAAACATAGGATAGACCCCACCAAGTCGACTGGAATGTGCTGAAGGTGTGGAAATCAAATTGAAACACTTGAACATTTAATTCTTCAGTGCACAAGTGTAAAAACAGAATTAAACAACTGTTGAAACAACTGTTTCAGAATTGAAACAACTGTTAGTCACAACAACTGAAACAACTGAAGAATTGAAACAACTGTTAGTCACAACAACTGAAACAACTGAAGAATTGAAACAACTGTTAGTCACAACAACTGAAACAACTGAAGAATTGAAACAACTGTTAGTCACTGAAATACAAGAAAATGAGGAACTGGTCACCGCAGAGAAGGTTGTAGAATTAAAATTATGCACGGAAGCCAATCAAACGAAAAAAGACGAAGATTTGGCATACATTTTCACACATTTCGGCTACTATGTTTAGAAAGCAAAAATGAAAGATACGAACCCAACACAGGTAAAGAAAAAGGTAAGAGTTCAGTGGGATAGGCTAGTAAATATTGTTAGATTGCTAGAATTTATAATTAGAGATTGAAATTTTGTTATTAAAAAATGGAATAAAAAAATGATAAAGAAGGAAGTATTAAAAGTAGGATAAAGATAAAGTTTTAAAGAGATTTGAGAAGTATTGAAAGTAGGATAATGATAATGTTTTAATCAGGTTTGAGCAGCCAAAGGAGAAATAAAAGATGAGTAATAAGGGTAAAGGAAATGAAGTAGGAAGATAATGAAAGATTCTACCTATTGGTATTTGTTTGTAAAGGTGGAGTATTTCATTTCTTTCTTATTTTTATTTTTTTATTTTTTATTTTTTGTTGTTTTTTTTGTTTTTTTATATTCCTATTTTGGGGAACAAGGGTAAAAGTGAAATATATATCGGGGGAAATAGAGGTTAATGAAAAAGGATATGAAAAGTGTAATTTAAGGTCACGATGGAAGGGGTGCCCTAAGGGGGAAGGGCAGCCTGAGATATCAGATGAACCCAAAAGGTATAAGAAAATTGAAATCTAGTATACCTCTATTTTTATACCCTAATATATTTTGGAATGCTCAATTTTTATAAAATTTAAAAAAATTGAATTTTTTTAAAGAAGTTATTTTTATTAAGAAATAGTAGGTGACATTAGATAAATTATGAGATATTTTTAAAGAAAATTTGAAGGTCACGGAGAGGAGAGGAGGTGGGATTTAAAAAAATAGGACTTTTTACATTATATATTCTGCCTGTATTTTGGAATTAAGGTAGAATATTCCAAAATTCCTTCTTTTCTACATACTTTTATTTGTCTTACTTTCCTTTTGACGGGTTAATTTTGCATGTGTGGGGGGAGGTGGGTTCTGTGGGCGGAAAACTTTTTGGAGAGCAGGATAATTTTTCCGTAGAGGATTTCTTTGGGGGAATTTCTGGACAGAAATAGTCAGGCACCAATTTGTTCTACAAACCCCAGATTGTTCACGGACCGTTTTGCGGAACATTTTTTCATGCATTACTCCCCTGAAAATTATGAAGTCTTTACCAATTTTGAAATAGCTTACCCCCCCCCTCCCCACACCTTTTTTTAAGTTGTCTCCAATAGAAAGCAATAATTTTTGTTAGTTAAAACGATATACTGAATAATTTCAGTATAAAAAGGAGGATTTTTTTTTGGGGGGAGGGGGGGAGAGAATTTCCGGACACCGATTTTCTCTACAAACTACAGCTTATTTACGGACGGTTCTATGGAATATTTTTATTATATTCTGTCCTATGAGAAATATGAAATTATAGTTGGTTTTGAAAGACTCCCTACCCCGGTTTGCAAGAATAGCCTTCAACTGAAATCAACAATTTCTGTTAGCTAAAACGAAATGCTAGAAATTTTTGGCTTAAGAAACCTTTTACAGAATGCATTAAAAGTTTCATAAGAGATATAATTCAAATATAGCAAAATTGCATAATTTAAGTTCGTTCTCAAGTGAAAATAGAACTCCTAGGCCAGTTAGGCCTTGTGTCCAATGAGGCCAAGAACACCATGGAAACTTACCATCACAGAATGTAGATTTTGTTAAGATTTCAGCCGCAATTTCCCCCCTCCCTCCTTCCATTCCGAAAAAATAATCGGGAATAAAATGAACAATTACCTTTATAGCTTAGCTGCAAAGAGAGGAAGGGGTGTAAGGTACATCCAATGTTAATCAAGATTGTCCAATGCTCCATTTTTCAAGGTAAGATGTCGAAGATTCTTCTTGGATCTTCCGATGAAGGTTCTTAGACCTTCAAACAACAAACCATAATACCCTGAAAAAAAATTCCACAAAAATCAATTTCTAAGAATTGACTGTGTTGGTAATTTAAAATATGTAATATCCCCAAACCTACAAATAATGCTCGATTGACAGTTACTACAATACAGAGGCTATAGGACTCTCTCCTCGTGAGAAAGAAGATGGAAGTTCAAGTCGCTCTGTAGTAAAGATGACTGTTCTTACTCAAGGGTTTCTTGAATTCAATTCTTCTTCCAAGGAGATTCTTGGATTCCTTTCAAGATTTTTATAGATTTTTGTGGATTTATTTTAAAGGTATTTTTTATGGATTTTTTTTAATTAGGCAAACCCAATTAAACTGTAGGGGGATGTCTGACCAAGTGTTTTAGTGGTGCATTTTGGGGATAGGGACCCTCTGAGACCATTTTTGGGAGCGGGAATTTCTAAATTACTGTCATCAGGACATTCTCAGAAGGGATTGGCGAACCTTAAAGAAACTTGATTATTTTTTTTAGAGTAAATGTTATATTGAAAAAGCTAATTGAATAACTAGGAATCTAACATGATCTGAACTTTTGCATGGGCAGCACTGATGTCTCTTAATTTTTTCTTCTTCACCGCTAGCAGGGCACTGGAACATTATAGAGAACTGTTTAAGGAATAATTTGAAAGAAAATTGCTATATCTACGTGCTTGTTGTAAATACTAAAACATAATATTTAAAATAGATCCAAATTTTTCGTAAATTACATCTTTATGTACAACAATGTCTGCTGCCTCATTTCCTGCAGTTCGTTCTTTACTAAACTTGCAACTGAAAAAGGCAAAGGATCTCGATCTTGATGACGATTCCTCGATAATTTCATCTACCCTCTTCCTGAGCTCTTCAGAAGTTTGAAGTTGAGCAACTTTGACTTCTTCAAATAGTTTTCTAATATTAGCAGCAAGGCCATACCCAGCGGGGGGGGGGGTTTGGGGGGTTTGACCCCCCCCCCCTCAAAATGTTTATTTGACTCGTAAAAACGTAAAAAAAATGTATATAAACCAATTTTGTATGCGTTTTTTTTGGTTTTTTTGTATAATCCCCCCCCTTAGAAAAATCTTTGAGTAAAACCCCCTTCGACATTGGACAGGCGACAATTTAAAAAAAAAAAGAAAAGAAGAGATTTCTAAAACAATTTAAGCTTTACACAAGCGACAATTTTTAAACGGAGAGAAGAAGAGATTTTAAAACAAGTTAAGGTTTATGATGTTCTAACTATATTACATGGGACATCGGGATTCTAGGAATACCTATTCGAAATGGACTTTGTTTTCAAAATTGTTGAAGGCCTCTCCATTACCTTATAAGGAAAAGAGAAGTATTGAATAGAGTGAAGTAAGGGCCTTAACTGAATTTTTCTAAGGTGGGGCAGGCGTTCGACATTGGACAGGCGTCAATTTAAAAAAAAAGGAGAGATTTCTAAAACAATTTAAGCTTTACACTGTTACCCACGTCGATCTTTACTATAAAAATGTCAAGTCTTCAATCACTTTAAAATATTAAAAACTGAACTAGCCCTTTCAATTTCCAACCGAATGAGCCCTTTTTGAGTTTCTACGACAACGCTTTCTATAAACACCTTATATGCCCCCAGGGCATAAATTACAACCCTTTCCCTAAAGGTTATGAGGGGGTTGTCATCCTCAAAGACCTAATTTCCAGCACTTTCAACTACGTTAAACAAAATGGCTATCTCAAAATTTTGATTAGATGTGTTTGGGGAAATGGTAAGCGTGAGAGAGGTGTTAGTTGCTCTCTGATTACTTTCAACTATTAAAAAAGGCACTAGCACTTTCAATTTCCAATCGAATGAGCCCTTTTGAAGTTTCTACGACAACGCTTTCAACAAAATCTTATATGTCACCAGGGCATAACTTACAACCATTGCCCTGAGGGCTGGGGGGGGGGGGTGTTGTCATCCTCAAAGACCTAATTTCCGTTGAACAAAATGGCTATCTAAAAATTTCAAAATTTTGATTGGATTTGTTTGGTGAAATGTTGGGCGTCAGAGGGGGGTTACTTGCCATCCAATCACTTCCGACTATTAAACAGGGCACTAGCAGTTTCAATTTCCAATTGAATGATTCTTTTTTGAAATTTCTACAACGACGCTTTATATGAAAAAAAAACTTATTTCTATAAAAAAAAAAAACGGGGCATAACTTACAACCTTAGCCCTGAGGGCTGTGGGGGGAGTGTCATCCTCAAAAACATAATTTCCAGACTTTTTAACTACGACGAACAAAATTGCTATCCCAAATTTTGATTGGATGTGTTTGGTGAAATGGTGGGTGTGAGAGGGGGTTAGTTATCCTCAAATCATTTTCGACTATTAAAAAGGGCACAAGCCCTTCGAATTTCCAATCGAATGACCCCTTTTTCAAATTTCTACGACAAAGCTTTCAATAAAAACCTTATAAGCCCCCAGGGCATAACTTACAACCCTTACCCTAAGGGCTGTGGGGGGAGTGCTATTCTCTTAGATATAATTTCCGGACCTTTCAACTACTTTGAACAAAATGGCTATTTCAAGATTTTTATTGGATGTGTTTGGATAAATGGTGGGCGCGGAAAGGGTGTTAGTTGCCTTCCAAACACTTTTAACTATTAAAAAGGGCACTAGCCATTTCAATTTCCAATCAAAGGAGCCTTTTTGAAGTTTCTACGACAACACTTTCTATAAAAAAAGCTATATGCCCCCAGGGCATAGCTTACAACCCTTGCCCTAAGGGCTGTGGGGGGCTGTCTTCCTCAAAGACCTAATTTCCAGAACTTTCAACTACGTTGAACAAAATGGCTATCTCAAAATTTTAATTTGGATGTGTTTGGAGAAATGGTGGGTGTGAGAGGGGTGTTAGTTATCCTCCAATCACTTTCGACTATTAAAAAGGGCACTAGCCCGTTGAATTTCCAATCGAATGAGTACTTTTTCAAGTTTCTACGACAAAGCTTTCAATAAAAACCTTATATGCCCTCAGGGAATAACAACCCTTACCCTGAGGGCTGTGAAGGGAGTGTCATTCTCTTAGATATAATTCTCGGACCTTTCAACTACTTTCAACAAAATGGCTATCTCAAAATTTTGATTGGATGTGTTTGGATAAATGGTGGGCGTGGAAGGGGGATTAGTTGCCTTCCAATCACTTTTGACTATTAAAAAGGGCACTATTCATTTCAATTTTCAATCAAATGAGTCTTTTTGAAGTTTCTACGACAAGGCTTTCTATAAAAGCCTTATATGCCACCAGGGCATAACTTACAATCCTTGCCCTGAGGGCTGTAGGGGTTTGTCATCCTCAAACGTATAATTTCCAGAATTTTCAATTACGTGAACAAAATGGCTATCTCAAAATTTTGATTGGATGTGTTTGGGGAAAAGATGGACGTGAAAGGGGGATTAGTTGCCCTCCAATCACTTTCGACTATGAAAAAGGGCACTAGCCCTTTAAATTTCCAATCAAACTAGCCTTTTTTGAAGCTTCTACGACAACGCTTTGTATAAAAAACCTTATATGCCCCCAGGGCATAACTTACAACCCTTGCCCTGAGGACTGTGGGGGTTTGTCATCCTCAACCTAATTTCCAGAACTTTCAACTACGTTGAACAAAATGGCTATCTCAAAATTTTGATTGGATGTGTTTGGGGAAAATATGGGCGTGAGAGGGGGGTTAGTTGCCCTCCAACCACTTTCGATTATGAAAAAGGGCACTAGCCCTTTAAATTTCCAATCGAACTAGCCTTTTATGAAGTTTCTACAACAACACTTTCTATAAAAAAAAAACTTATATGCCCCCAGGGCATAACTTACAACCCTTGCCCTGAGGGCTGTGGGGGAGTGTCCTCAAAAATATAATTTTCATCTTGAAATCAGCTACGCTGAACAAAATGGCTATATCAAAATTTTGATTGGATGTATTTGGGGAAATGGTGGGTGTAAAAGGGATGTTAGTTGCCTTCCAATCACTTTCGACTATTAAAAAGGGCACAAGCCACTCCAATTTCTAATCGAATGAACCATTTTCGAAGTGTCTACGACAATTCCTTCGATACGAAGGGCCCTGGTCTAAGACCCAGAAACCAAAAAAAAAATAATAATACATTGTGCCAACATCGCTCTTTACTTATGCAGCGCTATTACGCTGCCTATGATAAGGAATAGAAAAGTTTTTAATAAAGTGAAGTAAGAGCCTTAACTAAATTTTTCTAAGGCATGTACAGGCGTTCGACATTGGAAAAGAAACTTATAAGGAAAAGAAATATTTTCAATAAAGCGAAGTAAGGGCCTTAACTAAACTTTTCTAAGACATTTACAGGCGTTCGACAGAAGAAATTCGAAACTTTTTAATATTAGATATGTATATAAATTAAAAACTTTTGATGTTGTTTACTTGTATCAGTAGGTAATGTTACATATTTTTTCAATTTCATAATCTTCCAAATTTCATTAGATTTAATTTTTTCTGAATTACTTAAAAATCTCTTCTGAGTACAATACACATTAAAACTCCTTATACAAACTGTAAAAATATCACATTTCCTAATAAAGGTATTGTTGATAGCCATAATACAGTAGACAATTTTAAATTTGAGAGAGGAAGAGATTTTAAAAACAAGTTAAGGTTTTTTCTGTTCTAATTATTACCTGTGACATCTGGATTCTATTAATTCCTATTCAAAATGGACTTTGTTTTAAATATTGTTGAATGCCTGCACACTAACTTATGAGTAAAAGAAACGATAACAATACAGCGAAATCCGGGCCTTAACTAAACTTTTCTAAGACATGGACTGGTGTTCGACATAAGACAGGCGACAATTTAAAATCGGAGAGAGGACGAGATTTTTAAAACAAGTTAAGGTTTATACTGTTCTAATTATTACATGGGACATCGGGATTCTAGGAATACCTATTCGAACTGGACTTTGTTTTCAAAATTGTGGAAGGACTGCCCACTAACTTATGAGTAAAAGAAACGTTTTCAATAAAGCGCCATAATGGCATTAACTAAACTTTTCTAAGGCATGGACTGGCGTTCGACATAGGACAGGAGACAAGTTTTAATCGGAGAGAGGAAGAGATTTCTAAAACAAGTAATGTTTATACTGTTATAATTATTACATGGGACATCGGGATTCAAGGAATACCTATTACAAATGGACTTTGTTTTCAAAATTGCTGAAGGCCTGCCCACTAACTTATGAGGAAAAGAAACGTTTTCAGTAAAGTGAAGTAAGGGCCTCAACTAAACTTTTCTAAGGCATGGACAGGCGTTCGACATTAGACAAGCGACAATTTTTAAACGGAGAGAAGAAGAGATTTTAAAAACAAATTTAGCTTACTGTTCTAATTATTACATGGAATATTGGGTTTCTAGGAATACCTATTCGAAATGAACCTTTTTTCAAAATTGTTGAAGGCCTGTCCACTACCTTATGAGGAAAAGAAACATTTTCAATAAAGCTAAATATGGGCATTCAGTAAACTTTTCTAAGGCATGGACTGGCGTTCGACATTGGACAGGCGAAAATTTTTAAACGGAGAGAAGAAGAGAATTTTAAAACAAGATCAGGTGTATACTCTTCTAATTATTACATGGGACATCGGGATTCTAGGAATACTTTTTCAAAACTGACTTTTTTTCAAAATTGTTGAAGGTCTGCCCATTAGGCTACCTTATAAGGAATTAAATAAAAAAAACAGGTTTATTTTTCAAAACTTAAACGGACAGAAATTATTAAGTATATAAAGGGAGCCCCCTCCTCATCAACACCTCACTCTTTACGGTAAAGTTTTTTAATACTTTTAAAAAAGCTTCTCATTGTTCTAATTAAACGATCCTTGTGTTTCAGGAGTCTTTCTTAAAGAATTGGGACAAAATTCAAACTTAAGCGTAAAGAGCGAGGTGTTGAGGAGGACGCAACCCCCTTCATATACGTAATAATGTCTGTTCTTTTTAGGTTTTAGTATTGCTCCTTACTTTCAGTTGAAAAAACTTTTATTTTATTCAAAATCGGGTCGTTCTTTCAGATGTTTTTACTTTTATATCTTTATTAAATCAAATAATATTAACATTTTGATTCCTAAATATCAGAGCATGTATATTAAACTGACATTGCACATTCATTTGTATCTTTTTCAGTAAAGTGCAAATTTTGTTCTGACCTTGGGAAGGCACAGGGGTTTTGAGCCCAACTTATGTCAATTACTGCTCGTTATGAGTTTGACTCGGTTATTTATTGTAATTTCTGTTCGTTTTGGGTTTCATTTATTTATCGATGCTGATTTGTGGTAGTTTCACGCTTGGTAGATTATTTGGTTTGATTTTTGCTCATATTTTGTCTAATGGAGTTCTTTACTTTTCTTTGAAAAACTTATTCTGTGGAAAAAATTTTTAATTAATTTCTGTTTGTTTTATATTGACATAGTCTTTTCAGGGAAAAAGAAATAATACTTTAAATCTTTTCGTTTTTTTACGAAAAGTTATAGTTTATAGTTTAGAGTTTATAGTTTGGCCTGCTATTTGTATGCTGGAGAAAATTTTTCAGCAATTTTTAACAACATACACCCTTTTAAAAATCTAAACACAAATAGTAGTGTTTAATTTAGTTTCATACCTCCTCTAGTTAACCTGAAACGGAAAACTTGATACCATTCACAAAAAATCTGTTTACTTTCTTTGATAGCTTGGATACACTTACGCTATTTTGATTTGGTTACATTTTAAGAGCAGAAGTAGCCCCAAAAGTTTGAACATAATACCCTCAGTCGTTCTTGGGATATAGTTGAGATGTCTTATTGGGAATTTGCATTAACACAGTGCATTTTGATTTAATCTTAAGAGAACATTTAGTTTTTAAACATAGTGGGCTAATGGGAGGGTGGGTGTGGAAGGGGGATTAGTTGCCCTCCAATCACTTTCGACTGTTAAAAAGGGTATCATCCCTTTCTATTTTCAATCGAATAAGCCCTTTTCGAAGTTCCCACGACAACTCCTTCGATACGAAGTGCCCTGGTCTAAAAAACAACAACAAAAAAAATAATACATTATACCCACATCGATCTTTACTATAAAAATGTCAAGCCTTCCAATCACTTTCGACTGTTAAAAGGGCACTTGCCCTTTCAATTTCGAATAAGCCTTTTTTGAAACGACAACGCTTTCTATAAGCACCTTAATAATAAATTACAACCCTTACCCTAAGGGCTGTTAGGGTGGTTGTCATCCTCTAAGATCTAACTTTCAGCAGCTACTTTAAACAAAATGGCTATCTCAAAATTTTGATTGGATGTGTTTGGGGAAATGGTGGGCGTGAGAGAGGTGTTAGTCACTCTCAAATCACTTTCAACTATTAAAAATGGCCCTAGCCCTTTCAATTTCCAATCAAATGAGCCCTTTTGAAGTTTCTACGACAACACTTTTAATAAAGACCTTATATGCCCCCAAGAAATAACTTACAACCCTTGCCCTGAGGGCTAGGGGGGTGTCATTCTCAAAGACCTAATTTATAGAACTTTCTACTACGTTGAAGAAAATGGCTATCTGAAAATTTTGATTGGATGTGTTTGAAGGAATGGAGGGCACGAGAGGGGGTTAGTTACCTTCCAATCACTTTCGACTATTAAAAAGGGCACTAGCACTCTCAATTTCTAATTGAATGAGTCCCTTTTGAAGTTTTACGACAACTCTATCTATAAAATCCTTATATGCCCCCAGAGCATAACTTACAACCTTTGCCCTGGGGGCTCGGGGGGTTTGTCATCCTTAAATACATAACTTCCAGAACTTTCAACTACGTTGAACAAAATGGCTATCTCAATACTTTGATTGGATGTTTTTGGGAAAATGGTGGGCGTGAGAGGGGTATTATTCGCTCTCCAATCACTTTCAACTATTAAAAAAGGCACTATCCCTTTCAGTTTCCAATTTAATGAGCCATGTTGAAGTTTCTACGACAACGCTTTCAATAAAAATCATATATGCCCCCAGGGTTAACTTACAACCCTTGCTCTGAGGGTTATGGGGGGGGGGTGTTGTCATCCTTAAAAACCCAATTTACAAAACTTTTAACTACGTTGAATAAAATGGTTATCTAAAAACTGTGATTGGATGTGTTTGGGGGAAAGGTGGGCATGACAGGGGGTTAGTTGCCCTCGAATCACTTTCGACTATTAAAAAGGGCACTAGCCCTTTAAATTTCCAATCGAATGAGCCCTTTTTCAAGTTTCTTCGACAGAGATTTCAATAAAAACCTTATGTGCCCCAGGGCATGACTTATAACCCTTGCCCTGACGACTGTTGGGGGAGTGCCCTGCTTAAAGGTATAATTTCCTGAACTTTGAACTGCTTGGGACAAAATGGCTACCTCAAAACTTTTATTGGATGTGTTTGGGGAAATGGTGGGCGTGGAAGGGGTGTTAGTTGCCTTCCAATCACTTTCGACTATTAAAAAGGGCACTAGCCATTTCGATTTCCAAACGAATGAGTCCTTTTTGAAGTTTCTACGACAACACGTTCTATAAAAGCCTTATATACCCCCTGGGCATAACTTACAACCTTTGCCCTGAGGGATTGGGGTGGAGGGGTTGTCATCCTCAAAGACCTAATTTCCAGAACTTAAATCTACTTTGAATAAAATGGCTATCTCAAAACTTTGATTGGATGTGTTTGGGGAAAAGGTGGACGCGAGAGGGGGGTTAGTTGCCCTCCAATCACTTTCGACTAATGAAAAGGGCTCTAGCCCTTTGAATTTCCAATTGAATGAGCCTTTTTAGAAGTTTCTACGACAATGCCTTCTATATAAACCTTATATACCCCTAAGGCATAACTTACAACCCTTGCCCTGAGAGCTCTGGGGGAGTGTCCTCCTCAAAAGCATAATTTCTATCTGGAAATCAACTACGCTGAACAAAATGGCTATCACAAAATTTTGATTGGATGTGTTTCGGGAAACGGTGATTGTGGAAGGGGTGTTAGTCGCCTTCCAATCACTTTCGACTATTAAAAAGGGCACAAGCCACTCCAATTTCCAATTGAATTTTTCGAAATGTAAGTTTCGAAAATGTAAGTTTCGAAGTTTCTACGACAACTTCTTCGATACGAATTGCCCTGCTCTAAAGGAAAAAAATAATAAATAATAAATTGTGCCAACATCGTTCTTATATGCCCCCAGGGCATAACTTAAAACGCTTGCCCTGAGGGTTGTGGGGGAGTATCCTCCTCAAAAACATAGTTTCTATCTGCGAAACAACTCCGCTTAAATAATTGGCCATCTCAAATTTTTTATTGGATGTTCGGGGGAGCATGATGGGTGTGGGGGGGGGGGCTAGTTGCCCTCCAATCACTTTCGACTATTAAAAAGGGCACTAGCCACTTCAATTTCCAATCGAATTAGCCCTTTTCGAAGTTTCTACGACAAGTCCTTCGATACGAAGTGCCTGGTATGAAAAAAAAATACATTGTGCCAACATCGTTCTTTACATAGGCAGCGCGATTGCGCTGCCTATGATTTTCATAAATTATAAATCTAATTTCCTGGAAATGTTGGAATGAGAGACTGGAAATGCAAAGTTTACTTCGATATGGGATGAAGGATTTGAAACATCTTCCCTCAAGAAGCTCTCATGTTCATTAGTTTTGTGTCTAAGGACACCAAAGGGAATAAAGTGGATTGAGTGAAGTTAAGTAAACACCTAGGATCCTTTTAGCAAAATTGTCATCATTGTTTGTCTTAGGGGTTACGAGCGAACCCATTATCTTCAAAATACATCCAAATGACATTCAGAAGGAAGGTGTAACTGAGTTTCGCTTTTTGCGGGGGCGTGGTGAATTACGAGGAGCAAGCAAACACGCAAGATTTTACTTCAAAGGGTGACATTTTGACATTTGACAAGTGACATTTTGGAAGAAGTAAGCTTCCAAAAAAGGTCAATGATAGTGATATGTGAGCAATATGGAAAATGTAAGAAATCAAGAAAAAATCGTAGAAATTCAGAGGATTCAGAGGTGCCTGAAGACAGGTCTGAAGAACACAGCTATACAAGACAGTGTGTCTCTTAGCTTTACTAGACAAACGATCCAGAATCGCGATTCATGTTTATGGACTGTGCTGCATGTGTTGAGGGATGAATGCCTCGTTACATGCATTAGGATCTTCTGAAACTAGAAGGCTGATTAAATAGTCCTTTGGTAGTTCTGAACTGATTTCCTAACTCGTAAATTTTTATTGATAACAATTTAATCCTATTCTAGCTGATAAATATAACTTTGCCACTTATAATTCCTCTTCTGCTACTTTAATCCCCCTCCCCCAGAAAAAAAGGAAAACGAAAAGACAAAGCAATACATCTGCAACCATATATTTTCTATTTCTTCTGATATGGGCTTGAAATCTCTGCTAAGGGGTTTTCAGATATGTTGAAATTTATTGTGTGATTTTTATGAGAATTACCCCCATTGGGGGGTGATACTGAAATTCATTGTCTTACAGTTTTAGCCTGTGCTGCTATTTACTCGGTTCTAGGCTAACTTCCCTCAGAAATCCCCCCTAAGAAAAATCCCCCCAGAGTTATTTCTTCGTGTGGAAAACTCTGGCCAGGAAATCTTCCCCTCCAGAATTCATTGGGGCCTTGATTCTATTGGGGATAAAGGGGGAAAAGCAAGGGACAGCGTCGATGTCAAAAGAGCGTCGATGGTGTAGAGCTCATAAAACATCTATGGGGTAATTTTAAAGATCCTATTTATTAACCAGTGATCAGACTTGCGGAGGACATCTGGGTTTTCCCAGGTTATAAAGATAAGTAACCACAGAAAAGCTCCTACAATACTGTCGTAGGAAATTCTCCCGTTGTCAAGTGTTCGAGGACCGTCAGGGATATCGATGTCGGTCTTATAGGTGGGAAGGGCATACTGGAGCGCTAACTGACAGCCTAACTACCAAACTTTTCGACAAAAAAAACGAAGGGATATCTGGGACCATCAAGAAGATAAGGGGTACATTTTCAGAAAAATGACCATGATATTTGGAAGGAACGTAAAATAAGGAGTCTAATGGTAGTACTTCTATTTTGATTTAAAATGGACAGAACTTCATATTTCAAATAAGCACGAAAATTTATATCTTTAGCCTTTGCCTTACCCTTCTATGATAATTCAACCCAAAGAAGATTCAAAAGAGATAAAAATGAAAAAATAAATCCTATAGGACTTTTTACATTATATATTCTGCCTGTATTTTGGAATTAAGGTAGAATATTCCAAAATTCCTTCTTTTCTACATACTTTTATTTGTCTTACTTTCCTTATGACAGGTTGATGTTGCATATGTGGAGGGATGTGGGTTCTGTGGGTAGAAAAATTTCTGGAGAGCAGGATAATTTTTCCGTAGAGGATTTCTCTGGGGGGATCTCCGGACGGAATTAGTCAGGCACCAATTTGTTCTACACACCACATATTGTTCACGGACTGTTTTGCGGAACATTTTTTCATGCATTACTCCCCTGAAAATTATGAAGTCTTTACCAATTTTGAAAGAACCTACCCCCCCCCCTCCCTACACTTTTTTTAAATTGTCTCCAATAGAAAGCAATGGTTAAAACGATATACTGAATAATATCAGCATAAAAAGAAGGATTTTATTTTTTTTTTTTGGGGGGGGGGAGAATTAGCCGGACACCGGTTTTATCTACAAACCACAGCTTGTTTACGGACGGTTCTATGGAATATTTTTATTATATTCTGTCCCATGAGAAATATGAAGTTATAATGGGTTTTGAAAGACCCCCTACCCCAGTTTGTAAAAATAGCCTTCAACTGAAACCAATAATTTCTGTTAGCTAAAACCATATGCTACAAATTTTTGGCTTAGGAAACCTTTTACAGAATGCATTAAAAGTTTCATAAGAGACATAATTCAAATATAGCGAAATTGCATAATTTAAGTTCGTTGTCAAGTGAAAATAGAACTCCTAGGCCAGTTAGGCCTTGTGTCCAATGAGGCCAAGAACACCATGGAAACTTACCATCACAGAATGTAGATATTGTTAAGATTTCAGCCGCAATTTCCCCCCCCCCCTTCCTTCCTTCCATTCCGAAAAAAATAATCGGGGATAAAATGAACAATTACCTTTATAGCTTAGCTGCAAAGAGAGGAAGGGGTGTAAGGTACATCCAATGTTAATCAAGATTGTCCAATGCTCCATTTTTCAAGGTAAGATGTCGAAGATTCTTCTTGGATCTTCCGATGAAGGTTCTTAGACCTTCAAACAACAAACCATAATACCCTGAAAAAAAATTCCACAAAAATCAATTTCTAAGAATTGACTGTGTTGGTAATTTAAAATATGTAATATCCCCAAACCTACAAATAATGCTCTATTGACAGCTACTACAATACAGAGGCTACAGGACTCTCTCCTCGTGAGAAAGAAGATGGAAGTTCAAGTCGCTCTGTAGTAATGATGACTGTTCTTACTCAAGGATTTCTTGAATTCAATTCTTCTTCCAAGGAGATTCTTGGATTCTTTTCAAGATTTTTATAGATTTTTGTGGATTTATTTTAAAGGTATTTTTTATGGATTTTTTTTAATTAGGCAAACCCAATTAAACTGTAGGGGGATGTCTGATCAAGTGTTTTAGTGATGCGTTTTGGGGATAGGGACTCTCTGAGACCATTTTGGGGAGCGGGAATTTCTAAATTACTGTCATCAGGACATTCTCAGAAGGGATTGGCGAACCTTAAAGAAACTTGATTATTTTCTTTAGAGTAAATGTTATATTGAAAAAGCTAATTGAGTAATTAGGAATCTAACATGATCTGAACTTTTGAATGGGCAGCACTGATGTCTCTTCATTTTTTCTTCTTCACCGCTGGCAGGGCACTGGAACATTAGAGAGAACTGTTTAAGGAATAATTTGAAAGAAAATTGCTATATCTACGTGCTTGTTGTAAATATTAAAACATAATATTAAAAATAGATACAAATTTTTCGCAAATTACATCTTTATGTACAACAATGTCCGCTGCCTCATTTCCTGCAGTTCGTTCTTTACTAAACTTGCAGCTGAAAAAGACCAAGGATCTCGATCTTGATGACGATTCCTCGATAATGTCATCTACCCTCTTCCTGAACTCTTCAGAAGTTTGAAGTTGAGCAACTTTGACTTCTTCAAATATTTTTCTAACATTGGCAGCAAGGCAGCACCCAGGGGGGGGGGGGGGTAGGTGGGTTTGAACCCCCCCCCCCTCGAAATGTTTGTTTGACTCGTAAAAACGTAACAAAAATGGATATAAACAAATTTTGTATGCGTTTTTTGTCGAGTTTTTGAGTACCCCCACTCCTGAAAAAAAATCTTTGAGGAAAACCCCCTCCGAAAAAAAATCCTGGGTACGGCCTTGATTGGCAGACAGTTAATCTTCTTTTTAATGGCATCTCCATCCCAAAGAAAAAATCAGGCATAAAATAAACCTTCATAGCTTAGCTGCAAAGAGAGAGAGGGTCATAGGGGACATGCAATCTTAATCAAGATTGGCCAACGCTCAGTTTTCCAAGGTCAGAGGTCCACATTAGCGTACTAAAGAGTTTGTTGAAGGGGTGGTTGTAACTTGTAAATGGGTGCATTCGATTGGTAATTCATTGTTATTTCTTTGTGTGTTCATTCGATTGAAGTCATTTTAATGTCTATTTATTTTAGCTGTTACGTATTCATTCATTTCTTCACTGTTTACTTGTCTTTGACTTATTTTTTGGGAAAAAGTGTTTTAAATGAAAGTAAGTTTTCATTTATTTGACATAGTTTTATTATGGTTTGAACTATCCTTTTTATTTTTATCCAAAAGATTATTTGGTTTCAAAAATTTTGAATCAAAATTACTCAAATCAGAGGTAGTTAAAGAGTTAAATTGAATTACGGAATGCCATTTTTGGTACTATACCTTTGTATAGTACCCATTTGTATGTACCCTTTTTGGTACATACGGTACTCACAGTTTTCATTAGTCGGGAAGGTTTTATGGGTTGTTCAATTTTCGAATAGATTTTTTGTATAATAATAATGTTTATTTTATAACTTTAATAAGTGCACAGTTAAAAATCATAGTTATTCAGTTTAAAATCATAAGCTAGTAAGTTTTTTTCTGGTTTCCCTTGGAGTTGATGTCTCTGGATTGAGTTGAATATTTATTTGAGTTGGTGAATTCATGTGTTATCCCCTGCCTAGCTTGTCATTCTGGGAATTATTAAGGTGGGCGACTGGATTTTTCTTTTCTTTTTTTATTTTGTTTATATATTTTTTGTGTTGCTATTTTTTTTTCTTCCTTGTTCTTTCCCGGTCATGGAGCCTTATGGGGCAGATTTTGTTGATGTAGTTTTTGTTTATGATTTTTATTGTTAAATAAAGAACTCACTCACTCACATAGTTAATACCGATTGAAGAGCTAGATTTCCCCCGGAGGGATGGACCATGTTTACTTAACAAACTTTAGACAACATTTTTTTTTTTTTTTTTTTTTTTTTTTGTAAATTCATTGTGGAAATCAGCCGACGGAGGGAAACGGGGAGGGTACGGACATTGTCCCGGGTACTGAAAAACCTAACTAAGCATCTGCAGCGTCAATACTTTTATTTGAAAAGATGTCCTCCTATGCAGACTTTGTTGTCCAAATAAGGGAGCGACGTCTTTCCTTTCTGCCAGCTAAAAGCTCAATTGAAAAATAAAGGCAATGAAGAAACACAAAAAACATTCTTACGCTCTAATGCACCGATTTCTGCCAATTATCGTTTTAACTGATGTTCCGTTGAAGATGACAATGCTGGAATAAAGACACCGCTATGATGTTTATAATTTAAGGTGCCCTAGAAATACTTTTTATATACTTTCTGTCCTAGAAATAGTGCCCTAGAAATACTTTCTACCCTAGAAATCCTTAGCTTTCTCATCTCACATAACATTATTTATCACAAACGATCTGTAAAAGAATGATTATCAAAAACGTAGTTATGTTAAAAAAAAATGGCATCGGCACTTAAAACTCCTATAAGGGATGGGTCAAATAGTATCGGTAACTAACAAGTGTGGGAAGTGGTGCTAGTGTCGACAAGAAAACCTCAACGCCATCTAGCGTTTGGGGATACTTGGAATTTTTTAATGTAATAATAGAATAATCAATTCAAATTGTGTAGTTGGTAAACTTAGTGACGTAATAATCGTCTGACATCAGTTTCTGAAAGAAAAACGATTACACAGCTTAAAAAAAATGCCATGTATCGCCTAACGTTAGATGGCGTTGTTTCCAATGCTAGCGCCAGTTTTGCTTGTACGTTACCCATGCTCTTTAAGCTAGATTCATTGGTTTTTTATTCAATGATGTCATAGCTCAAAATCGCCTTTTTCATCTCAAATCTTAGCAGCGACAGCCTAGTGTCTTTGTAATAGTTAAAAGTTAAAGAGGATACTTTAGATGGGAAATTTTGATATAGAGAGAAAATTTTGTTTCCATAGAAATAGTAAATTATAACAGCTGATTTGAATTATTAAAGCTGATGCTTCTTCTGTGGCATAGGAATAACTTTCTCTTCTAATGGAAGACTCAATTTATCAACGCCTATCATTTCCTTTGACACCACGAATGGAAGACTGTCAAAAGGAAACAATTTATTCTATCTCCCCCACTATTTTTTTTTCTTTTACACAATCAATCTTTTCCCCCTTTTGAGTTATTCCTCTCTAAGAATGTTTTCTAAGTTCCTAAGGTAATTTGAATGCTAATGACCACTTTCCAGAGGGCTGAAGTATTCTTCCGTGTCAAGTACAGAAATATCAGGTATTGATATTATTCGTTACCTAGTTGACTCAAAGTTGAACCACATCAAAGAGTATGGGTAGCTTATAAGAGTGGGAACAGGCACTAGTGTCGACAAAAAAGGGCCTCAACGCCATCTAGCGTTCGAAATCATCTGGCATTTTTTCAATGTATTAATAATAATAATTAATTTAATTACTGTAGCTGGTAAAATTAGGGTAGTAAGAAGTGTTTGATCTCAGTTTCTGACAGAAAAACGATTACAGAGCTTGAAAAAATGCCAAGCGTCGCCTGACGCTAGATGGCGTTAATAGTTTTTTCGACACTAGCGCGAGTTTACACTTTTATAAGTTACCCATACTCTTTGAGCCTCATTTTAATAGTTTTAGACTGAAGCTTGGAAGGAACTTGTATGATGCACTAGTATAAAATTCGTTTTGCCTCTGGAAGCTATGCGTTCTATCTATTTTACTCTTAATTATTCTTATCTAAATTACTGCCCACTTATTTACTTGAATACTTTCAGATCCCATTTTATTCCACTCCAGACTGCAAAATAAGGCACTCCGTATTTTAAAATTTTCTTACTGTCGTCTACAAGGAGTTTATATTGTTTATTGAATATACTTCCTGTGGAACTGGGAGTTACTTTTCATTCGTTATTATTCTAAGTTAAGCATATTCTCCCGACACAACTTAGCTATTTCTTTTGTTTTGTTCCCGGTTGCTTTACCATCTAGGATAGATATTAGTTATTTTGTTATTATCATTTATTTTTTTTTGGGGGGGGGGTCTTGATTTCCCTCTGCTTTTCCCATTGCTTGCTGAGAAAAATTAAATTTCTTTTTTATGTATATCGTCGGGTGGGGTGTCTGATGTGGCGTGGTGGGTAAGTAATACAGTGTCTATTATTATTATTTTTCTTCTTCTTTGTCATATCTTTCTTTCATTATCCATTTATTTCCTTATTTCTTTTTTATCTTTGCAAAACGAACTTGTCTCTCTGCCAGATATTTGTATATTTAGTATGTTATTTAAATATGGTTGAAAAATAAATGAACCTGTACCTTTAAAAGCATAATAGTGAACTTACATTGGAGAAATATCCCACATTTTCTATTATATTATTTTCTATCCAATACTATAAATCATGGAAATATTTAAAAAAGGATGTGAATACGTATAGGAGAAATATTGAAAACATGGGAATAGTTCATTTCAGAACTGAATTAGTATTTGTTTAGGACTTCTATATTCCTTTCTTTAATTTACAGCTTCAAAAATATCAAAGTACAATTACAATTTGAACTTGATAAAGTCTCTAAAGTAAATGATTTCAGTAGACTTAGAGCCCCAAAGTAATCTTAACTGAAAAACAAATGCTCATTTTATCTTCACTCTGGCGTCTTGGCTTGGTTAATCATAACTTGAATTTAATGGCATAGCTTTTTGCTAAGACCCTATGGCAGCAGAGCGAACTGATGCACTGCATGCCACTGCGGGGCTCAGGGTTCAATTTAATACTGTAAAGCTCGGCAACAACTAAAATGTCGACTCGACGCCGTATGTGCCAGCAATACCTCTCGAGGAGTATTATCCTATCCCTTTTTTAACCCCATTTTGAACCTCACTTTAAGCAAGGATCTCATTCAACAAGACGCAAAAGTACATATGTTTCAATGCAAAGAAAAAGAAATAGCAGTGATGGGGCTGAAGTTTTTAAAAACTTGACAATATTATCATATAAATTGTAGTGGCTTTTTCACGAGAAAATTACAAATTTAAAGGTTCAAATTAAAATAATAAGTTTTTAAAAGGTTTTTTTCCGTGACAGTGTTTATTACTTTTTGAGTACGTAATCAGAAATCCAGTTATTTCTATACCTTTAGCTCATTTCCTAAAACAGCATATAAAAACTTATTTTAGTATTATGGTTATTTATTGAAAACCCGTTTTTATACAAAGACGGAGCACAGACAAAAAAAAGAAGAAAAACACAAAATCAAAAGAACACAACTATGACAATGTAACTAGTGTTGAAGTAGTCGGTTCCAAACATGTTTTGTAATCTTTTGGTTGTGTTTCTCTATAAGTTCAGCAATAGTAGGATCTGCTATATGAAGACTACTGATGAAATTTGAACTGCGCGTCCAAATTAGATACATAAGTAGGTATTTTGCGAAACAGAAGAAAGTGGAGCGTATTTTCAATTTATCAGCATTTGTAAAAATCTTCCAGAAGGGTGTAACGTAGAGGATGTGAGGGAGAGCAACAGTGTTGAACAGCGTTTCCAGATAACAGAGATTGAAACGAAGCTTAGCAGAGACTATGGAAGCGTATGAAGCTGATATGGGGCGTTTGATATGTTCTGTTAGGAGATGACGACCGTGAGAAATTTTATTTGCAATGGTAATGCCAAGATAAACGATTTGGTCAGACGGGCCGATCTTTGAATATCCAAGTACAATTTCATCAGGAAATGGGACTTTCCAGTTAAAAAGCACTACGTCGGACATTTCAGCATTTAATTACAGACCAGATTTTAAGTATTCTGTTTGCAGTTTTTGGAAAATTTCGAAGTTCTGTCCAAACTTATGTCATCAGAAAGTGACTAAGGAGATATTGAGATCAGAGATAACGCAAGACATTTGACACTGGTCTTGAGCTTCGAGGGCATAATTATTGAAATAACAAGATGAGGCAATGGGACCTTGCCTGGCTTCTCTCTTAACTGGTACAATTCTATCCAGTGGCCATGCCGTTTCATCGTTCTTAAGAGGGACCTTAAGTCAGACTCGTAGCTTAGCATACACATCCCTTTGAGATCTGATGATAGCCGGACTTACTCCTCTTTTTGCAGCCATTCAAAGCATAAAGGAGATCAGGGAGTCGAAGGCACGGCGAACACCATGACTCACCAAGGCGATTGAACTAACTGTACAAGAAGCATCAAGCAGAGCATTAACAACAGCCGCAAGAGCGTCTGCACCTCCGATGCCATGTTGAAAGCCCAATTGATGTGGAGACGTGTAACATTTTCCTTCAAACTTTTTTATGAACTGTAGTTTATTTAGCTTGCATAAACTTGTATAAACTGGTTGATACAGTTATGGGTCTGGAATATATGCATTGATCATAGGTTTTTCGTTTTTTTTTTGGAATAGGAGAAAGATCTCCCACACAGAATGTGGACAGACCAAACCTTGGGGAAAAATCATTCGCAGTAGTAATGTGAGATGGTCTAAAAGCGTAGGACCACCACTTTTGATATGTAGAGCGTGAATTCCATCTCTGCCTTGACAGCTTTGTCTTTAGGCGAATAATAGGATCTGCCACAGACGTTACGAATACTGTACAAGCAGTCAGGGAATGCATGCAAAAATTGGTCAAGCTCTATAATAAACAAGTTTTTAGCTCTACATATAAGCGAATTAAGATTAAATGGAAAATATGATAATCATCAATAAAACCTAGAGGTTATGCGGATGGAGCAATGGTACAAAGGTACCCCCTCCCTCATGTCATCGAGTCAAGCCACATTCTGTAATAACAAATGCAAACTTAAAGATTTTAAAAATTACCCATCTTTCTTGACCAGGAAAAGGCTGTTCTGGCAGCAATGAATTGACTTTTAACTGTCTCAATCGTGCTTTCGACAACTTTTTCCAGTGCGAGATTGTGATTTCATCATTGACTATCTCCCAACACATTTATTTTTCTGTTCTAGCGGCAACCTTAAAGGTCTCTTTACCAATATACTCACTAAGACCCAATTCTGAGGAACGTGTACTAGCCCTTTCAACGATTCTTTAATTATAGCCCTAGAAAGCGGGAGAACTATATTTTTTCTTATAGTTTACTGATTGAAATATCGCCAGTCGGACGAATACCCATAAGAACCTATAGACAATTCTTCTGGAGAACTCCTATAGACTCCTCGTCCGTCTTTCGGAGGGCCTACGTTTCTGAGTCATACTCGACCTTTGTCATCATTGCAGTTTCCAGTATTTTCATCTTGATTCGCAGGCTTATCTTCCTATTCTTCAAAAAATTTTCAAACTGGGAAAATACACCTTGGGTCTTGGCTATTCCACTTTGAACAGCTTTACTGCATACACCATCTTTACTAATAATACTATCAAGGTAAGTGAAGGTATCTACTTGAAGAATCTTCTCGTTACCCAACATCACCTTCTCTTATTCCCAGTCTTAGCGACTTAGCCTTCCTCCCATTAATTTTAAAACCTATTCTTACACCCTAAGCTCTCAAAACCTCCAAAAAATCATTAATGTTACTAGAATTTTTGTTTGAGATACTCAAGTCATCAGCATAATGAGTCTAGGAGAGCTTTATTTCCCCATTTGATTCCATGCTCTCCTATAGGACCTGAGTCCTGAAGATAATTGCTATCAGCAGTAAAACTCACAGTCAAACGTAGATGAGGTCAGCCCCACTTGCTGATAATTCCGCTCAAATCAGCTATTTCCTTCCTATCATCAATAATAACAAATTCTCTAGACTAAAATTTTATATTTTATCAAAATTTCCTTAAAAAAAAGTTTTATTTTGTAAAGAAACGTAACTTTTGGAAGAATCAGGTTGCATAAGTTTGTCTCTGTTTATAAGAATTATTCTACATGAGCGCTTAACAAGAATAAGATAAGGTTTTACTTCAAAAGTCCGAGGGCCAACAACAGCCATAATAAATGTCAACGCCTACACACCTTAACAAATTATCCCCTCAAACATAATTCCCTATATTTAATTCAGATTCACTCACTAAAAGATACTTTCAATATACACGTTACATTCATTATGATCATTCAGAACCTCTCATTCGTTCATTATTCATTCAGAACCTCTCCCTAAACATGCCAAAAGAGGAGACAAAAGGAGATCAAAGGCAGGATTTTACTTAGAGCTTAACACATTAAAAATCCAAAATCACTGATAGAAACAAAAGCCTGAAACCGGGTGAATTTTTTTTTCTAAGTTTTCTAAAAAAAAAATTTATTATTTTTCTACTTCTGCTTCTTCTTTTCCTCTAGATCAATCGGTGCTGCTTTTACGAATGGAATCTCGTCCTTGTATCCTAAAATAAAGAACAGATTTGTAAAATAAATTTTCGTCAATCAAACCACCATTAAACAATAATAAAAGCTAAACACCATTTTTTTGTAATATAAAAAACATTAATTTGTTTATTAAATTTTTGGCTTAAATTTTCATTTTAATATATACTTTTTAATATTTAATTTAAAATTTAAAAACGTACGAAAAATTGGTTTATATGCATTTTGTAACGTCTTTACTAGTCGGACAAAATTGAGGGGGGGGGGGGGGAGAGTCAAACCCTAGAGGAGATAGCTTATGCAGAGTTTTTTTTTGTAGAATATGCAATCAAATAACCATCAAACAATAAACCAAACATTATCTTTGTTAAAAACTTGAAAAAAAATTAATTTGTTTACTAAATTTTGAGTTTGAATGTTTTGTTTATAATTGAAAAAAAAAACACATAAAAAATTTGTTTATATGCATTTTTGTTACATTTTTACGAGTCTGACAAACATTTTTGCGGGAGGGGTTTCAAACCCTGGGGGGGGTAGTTTTTTTTTTTTTTAGTTTTTGCAATAAAATTACCATTAAACAGTAACTAAAGCCAAACGCTATTATCTGACTTGACTACCTACAGCCCAGACACTCAAATTTCGAAGTGTGGATTGCTGCCTTTTTAGTTGGTACCGTTATCTAGGCTGCTTTTGCTTTTTATACAGCATTTTAAAAGAAGTGCCCTTAATGTGCCAAGGAAAGTGAAAATTAAATGTGATTTTTCGAATTGGTTAAGATTTTTTTTAAGTTTTTAAGACTGTATGTATATTTGTGTTTAAATAAAAATTCATAATTCTAAAAAAAATGTTCGAATTCTTATCCTTAATATATCTTTAAAAGAAAAAAAAAGGATTCAGTTTTAAAGGATTAAGAATTCAGTTTTAAACGAAAAAGACCACCATATGCAGTTATTGGCAGTAGTGGGTGCCAAATTATAGGGAAAAAAGAAACAACGGTGGCACCCAAGAGAGTGTGTGGTGGCACCCGACAGTGTGTAGTGGCAAGAATGGGTAGTTTTCCTTTGAAGGTGTAACAGATTGCTAATGTTAGAATTCTCACGAATGAAAAGCGTTGTCAAATTTTACTGATTCATTTTTTAATTTAAATTTTTTAATTATTTTTTTTAAATTTTGTTTACGGTTCAAAACAGTATTACTGACGGAAACGCGGCACTGCCCTAAAAGCTTTATAATTTATAAACAACCGAAAAACAAATCTTGGCAAAAACAATTCAGGTATGAATCGACATAGAAGGCCAAGGGGCCAAAAATATTTTTTATGTTAATTTAAAATATATTGTTATTATTATTGTTTTTTTAAATTTGCTATTCGTTAAATTGTTATTATTATTATTATTACGTTATTGTTATAATATTATTGTTGCTATAATAGGATATTATAATATTTTATTTTAATATCTAAAGGCAAATTCGATATAGCTGTCAAGTTCGAATTTTATATCTGAATATAGAACTAGCCATTTGGTAAGCATAATCGAGCCTAGGATATGCCGAATGTTCATTGTTAATATTAAAAGTGGATTGAAGGCCCTGGGGAATAACTTCAAATCTAAAAATTGCAAAACTCTTACAATTCTGAATGCCACCCTTCCAAAGCTGCAAGGAAAAGGATAGTGGCGCCATTTGAGGCTGACGAGCCACTTTACTCGCTGGAGGCACCATTACGGTTCAATTTTTAAACGGTGCCTGACCGGTGCCGTTTTGAAGTGTGCCTGAACTGACGACCTATTTTTCGAAATTTTGTTTGATAAAAAGAAGACCATAATATTGGCTCTTCTCATTTTCTCTTCATTACTTAAAAAAACTTTCCGAAAAAGGAAAGTAAAGGAAAGTAAAGGCCATATTAAAGGAAAGTAAAGGCCATATTAAAGGAAAGTAAAGGAAAGGAAAGGAAAGTTTTATTAAAGTTTATTAAAGGAAAGGAAAGTAAAGGCCATATTAAAGGAAAGTAAAGGCCATATTAAAGGAAAGGAAAGTTTTATTAAAGTTTATTAAAGGAAAGGAAAGTAAAGGCCATATTAAAGGAAAGTAAAGGCCATATTAAAGGTTGTTTATTTTTTAAAGGAAAGTAAAGGCCATATTAAATTTAACCTCAGCAGATACAAATACCTTTTAAAATTCAAACTCAAAACGACCAGAAATTACTATTAAAGAATGAATGAAACCCAAAACGAACAGAAAATATATAAACAATCGTAGCAAAAAAACACAAACAGATACTAATATAAATGAATAAATAAATCTTAAAACGAGTAAAGCTTAAATTGAATATACAACTCAAGCTTAAAACAAGCAAAAATATGTTTCTATCGAAGCATAAATGAAACCCAAAACGAACAGAAATTAAATAAACAACCACAGCAAACAAACATACAATAGGTAGGCCTAGACTACTAATATAAAAGAACAAATAAATCTTAAAACGAGTGAAACTTAAATTGAATATGCAAATCAAGCTTGAAACGAAATAAAATCACTACAAACGAGAGTTTGTGGTTTGCCTCCTTCTCTCACTGTAAAAGTCTAGTCACAACCCTTAGTTCCCCGGGGCTCTGCGGGGGGGGGGGGGATTTTGATCCCGAAGTTTTTTTTATCTGATCGCTGGACTGTTTCAAAGAAAATGGCTGCCTCAAATTGATCAGATGCATTTAAGGAAACAAGGGTGTGTATGTGTGTGTGTTGGTGGGGGGGGGGGGGGTAGATGCCCTTCGATTTTTGACTCTTAAAAAGGTAACTGAAACTTTCAATTTCCAATCAAATGAGCTACCTCCGAAGTTTATGCGACAACTCCTTGCATAAAAACCTTATATGCCCCAGGATATAACTTAGAACACTTGCCACTGGGCTCAGGAGGGTTGTGTAAAACCCAAAGTTTTTGTTATGTGATGTTTGAACTATTTTCAATAAAATGGCTATCAAAATTTTTATCGGATGGGTTTTTGGGAAAAAAGGGCATGGAGGAGGGTGGCTAGTTGAATTCCAATCTCTTTTGGCTCTTAAAAAGTGAGCCAAAATTTTCAATTTCCAATCAATGAACCCCCTCTGAAGTTTTATACGACCAGCCCTTCCAGAAGAACCAAATATGCCCCCAGGGCATAATTTACAACGCCTGCCCCTGGGCCCTGGGGGTTTTTGTCAACCACAGAGTTTTGTTATCTGATCTATTTTTTTTAATTTTATCGGATAAATTTGGGGAAAAAAGCGTGGGGGGCTAATTGCCTCTGACCATTTTTGACTAATAAAAAGGCACTATAATTTCCTATTTCCAATCGAATGAGCCCCCTCCGAAGTTTATGCGACTATCCCTTCCACATGAAGTGCCTCTGGGAAAAATAAAATAAAGCATTGGAGCCTTATGACCTTAGGGTTGGTGGGGGGGGGGGCCTCGTTGCCAACGGACCAAGTTTTACTCTTAAAAAAGAACTAAAACTTTCAATTTATAATAATTTGAGTCCCTTCCGAAGTTTGAGTCCCTTCAGAAGTTTATACGATTACCTCTTCCATAAAAACCTTATATGACCCTTGGGCATAAGTTGCGACCCTTCCCCCCAGTTTTGGGGGGTTATTTTTACCCCAAAGTTTTTGTCATCTGACTGTTGGACTATTTTAAACAAAATGGCTATCTCAAAATTTTGATCGGACGCATTTGAGGAAAAGAGGGAGTAGGGGGTGGGGGGTGGGTGGGAGGTGTATGCCCGCCAATCACTTTTGATGACTTTTAAAAATATACCTATAATATTCAATTTCCAATTAAATGAGCCACCTCTGATGTTTATACGACCACCCCTTACATAAAACGTTATCTACCCCCTGGGCATAACTTACAACACTTTCCTATGGGCTCTGGGTGGGGTGGGGGGGGGGGGTGCCGACCCCTGAGTTTTTTTTATTTGATATTTAAACTATTTGGAATAAAATGGCTGTCTCAAAATTTTGATCGGATACATTTGGGAAAAAAAGGCCTTGGGGGAGGGGCTAGTTGCCCTCCGATCACTTTTTACTCTTAAAAAGGGCACTAGAAATTCCAATTTACAATCTAATGAGCCCCCTCCGTAGTTTATAAGATCATCCCTTCCATAAAAACCTTGTATGACCTCCGGGGCATAATTTACAACACTTGTCCTCAGGTTCTAGGGGGCTGTGTTATCCCTAGAGTTTTTGTTATGTGATCTTTGGTGTATTTTGAACAAATTGGATATATAAAAAAATTGATCAGACACATTTGGGGAAAAGAGGGTTGGAGGTGGGGCTAGTTGCCATCGAATGACTTTTGACTCTTAAAAAGGGAATTAGAACTTTCAATTTATAATCATTTGAGTCCCCTCAGAGGTTTATGCGACCACTTCTTCCGCAAAAACCTTTGCTCCCAGGGTATAAGTTACAACCCTTCCCCCAGGCTCTGGGGGGGATGTTGACCCCGAAGTTTCTGTTATCTGATCGTTGCACTATTTTAAACAACTGGCAATCTCAAAATTCTGATTGAATGCATTTGGGGAAAATAGGGTGTATGTGGGGGGGGGAGAGTAGATAACCTCCAATTTTGAATTTCCAATCAAATGAGTCACCTCTAAAGTTTATACGACCACCCCTTACATAAAAACCTTATATGTCCCTGGGGCATAACTTAAAACACTTGCCCCCGGGCTCTGGGGGTTTGTGTTAACCCCGGAATTTTTGTTATTTTATATTTTTGGACTATTTTTTAACAAAATGGCTTAAAATTTTTTGACAGATTGGTTTGGGGAAAAAAGTATTGGGGGGGGGGGGGGCTAGTTAGCGTCTGATCTCTTTTGACTCTTAAAAAGTGAATTAAATCTTTCAATTCCCCATCAGATGAGCCCTTTCTGAAGTTTATATGAGCATCCCTTCTATATGAACCATATATATCAGCAGGGCATAACGTACAACACCTGTCCCCAGGTCCTGGGGGGTTGTGTCGACTCCACAGTTTCTGTTATCTGACTTTCGAACTATTTTAACAAAATGGATATCTCACAATATCTATCGGATGCATTTGAGGAAAACAGGGCGTGGGGGGAGGGGTAGTTACCCTCCGATAAGTTTTGACTCTTAAAAAGGGCACTAGAACTTCCGATTTCCAATCGAATGAGCTCCCTCCGAGGTTTATAGGACCACCCCTTCCATATAAAGTGCCTCTGGAAAAAAAAATAATCAAAGATTGGAGCCGTATGGCCTTTACTATAAGCAACGCTATAGCGTTGCCTCTGATTTTTCTGAGGAATCGATACGCATTGTATAAAATATGCCCTTAAATATTAAATGCGCTCTTTTGAAAATATTACACAAAGAAACTTTTTTAAGAAATTACACAAAGAAGATTATTTTCGAAAATTTTAAAGACTCTATTTGTAGGATAAGAACTTTTCCGCCCTTAATTTTTTTTTTTTTTAATTAAAATTTATAATGTTTCTTTCTCAAGTGAAGGCGCTAGAGATGTTAATTTTTTTAATAGATTTTTGAAATTTATAGCTCAAAAAGTTTGAGACTTACAAAACTTGCACCTCTTAGCAACATTCGATTGGTGGTGCATTTTTGAAGCACAACTTTCAGAGAAAAGTTGACTTGAATATTTGACCTTTATCAATTTACTATTCAGAAAGAGGAGAGAAAGGAGAGAAAGGAGAGAGGGAGAGAGGGGGAGAAAGAGAGAGGGAGAGGAGACAGGGGGAGAGGGAGAGGGGGAGAGGGAGAGAGAAGGGAAAGGGGGAGGAGAGAGGGAGAGGGGGAGAGAGAGAGAGAGGGAGAGGAGACAGGGGGAGAGGGAGAGGGGAGAGAAGGGAAAGGGGGAGGAGAGAGGGAGAGAGAAATAAAGACGGATGAAACTCATTCGACAAAGTTTGTCTTAAAGATGAAAGGAGGTCCAAGGCAATACATCCTTTCAACCCTTTCGATAGTACGGAAAATACTACAGCAAAGATTAAGGTTTCAAACGTGAAGATTCTAATGATTTTACTGTCACCAAGCTTTCCTTCAAAATAGGAGCCTAATTAAACGTTGGTACACCGTAAGACTGAATTTCAGACATTTTTCAGCGACTGGTGTTTAAGGAATAAGTAAAGCAAACCCGTTATTCTCTCTCTTTGAATATCAAACAGTTCGGGGAAATAGCGATAGGAGCGACTACATAAAGACCAAAATTCAAAACAGAGTTTTGATAATAATGGATATAGCAAAAGAATCCATTTTTTACGCTGATTCAAAATATACAAGTTCATTAAGTTTAATGTTACCCTGTTAACTTGCCCAATTTCTGAAAAAGGGGGGAAACACCCCGAAAACGTCAAGTGCTCTTTTAAAAAATCACATCATCGGAATCAGCATATTAGAGAACCGTGCTGTAGAAGTTTCAAGCTCCTAACTACTAAAATGTGGAATTTTGCAATTTTTTGCCAAAACAAAAATCATGAATGCGTGTTTATTTTGTTTTTTTTTCCCAAGGCTGATCGTATCGAACCAGTGATCCTAGAAGATCGGGATAGGGCTCATTTGATCGGGCTGTACAAAAGGCTGAGAAAGGGCTCTAAAATATAAATTTGCCCATTGTTTATGTATAATATTTGTTATTGGGAAGTATATAGACATTTTTTTGGAGGTTGGGGGAATTTTGTGCTTGGTGGGATTTTTTACAGAGAGCATTTTATGGGGAGGGAAGCTTCCGGAGATGAGCTTTCTAGGGGAAATATTACACTGGGGAAATTTGCCAGAATTGCTGTATGAAATTCTTTTTATTTGTCTCACTTTGTGTTTGCCGACTAAATTTGACATGTAGAGACGTTCCAGGATATATTTTCAGCGGAGTTGGAATTGTCTGTTGCAGTTCTAAAATACTTTAGCGTGATGAGCGAATTATTGAGGAGGTGGCAGCCCTCCTCATATACGGAATAATTGCTATAGTTGTGTACACATCTTCTTCCTTTAATGCCTCTTAGAACATAAGGAAGTCTACAAAGAAAATTAGAAGATACAAAACTCGGGAAAGGGACCGGATTGTGACTCTAACCAGAGCCCAATATACCAAAAGTATATCTATGGGGGTTGATAATTTTTTTAAGCTTTATATATGGAACTCAAAATTATAAGCTATATTTCGGTGGAAAATCTGGACACTTGGCCACTCCCTTCGAAGGTCAGTGTCTATGCTTGATTGGGTTCATACAGAGTGTACCTGGCCCGATTTCGAAAACCAAACGTCAAAATGTATTTAAGCCTCTCAGAACACCAATCAGTTTCTATTTTTTACAGTTTTAAGAAATAAAAATAGAAATAAAGTATATTTCATAAAACTATTTCTTAAAATTTCTTAAAAATGAAAATAAAGGATCGGATTGGCTCTTCACTTTCAACGTTCATAAGAATATTCTCTAAAAACGACTGCCTGATGGTTCTTTTATAAGGGTCAGTCCCTTTAATTTTTACGGAAAAGGGCAAATTTTGTGTAATTTGATTTCCTTCAAATTTCAAGAGCTCTTCGACCCCTGATGACCCCTGTATTTTAGCAGCACAAAATCGGCTTTTTATAGTTACGCGTTAATAAGGAAATTTCTTTTAAATAGAGATAAATAGCAAAATAACACAATTTAAAAGCAATGCAATAAATTAATAATAATAAACAAATATCAATAAATTAAGGAACTTAAATATTTTAACATATGCTTTTAGTTGGGACCAAGGACAGAAAGGAGCAAATACACACACTCTTAGGCCCCAGAGGGAATTTCCTTTTCCCACGGCCATTGCTCTCTCTCTCCCTCCCCAGCCGAAATATACGACGTAATTTAATTTAATTATTTAATTTATATGATTATTTAATATAATTTAATTATTTAATAATCTTGTTGACTCCTTGTACGCAGGTACAAGAAGTCAATATGTAAATTAAGTAAGAAGTGAATAGTTAAAAAATAAAATTATTAATTAAAGATTAAAATAATTAATTAGAAAATTAATTAATAATAATTGAAGTCAATTAAAAATACTTACTCTCAGGCATATACCGTTTGAGTGCTTTGGGGACAGTGATTCCAGTTTCGGTTTGATAAGTCTCTAAGATTGCACAAATCACTCTAGTCGTAGCACACATCGTCGAGTTCAGCATGTGAACATACTCGGTCTGAAAGAAGAGCACATGAATCTTACTTCCCAAGTTTCTTCTCTTTTTCCCACAGATTGATTAACTTTTAGAGATCGGCAGCGAAACAAAAAAAGGGTAGATATGCGAAAAAAGAAACAGAAAGAAAGAGGGTAAGATATAGAAAGAGAGAAATAGGGAGAGGGGATTGTCTTATTCAGTTTAAACGAAGTCACCGATTGATCAAACAAATTAAACTTTTCCTCTTTGTTTTCACCTCCTACGACAAGGAAGAGCAAAAGAATAAGAAGGAAAGAAGGTAAAGAAAAAATTATAAGAAAACAATAAGTTCTTAGACTAAACAGTCTAAAAGATAATAACTAAGGGGGAGAGGAAAATGAGGGGAATATACAGCGAATGAACACAATACGAAAAGCGCAGATATTTTGGCAAACTTTTGCTGGGCCAACTTCAATAGTATAAGAAGTTTAGAAAAACACAAAAGAATCACTAACACAGACAAAGAAAACACAACAAACACAAAATAATCTCGTATTTGGCCTAAAACTATGGACAACTAATAGGACAAAAAATACCACTCTCCATTAAGTTTCAGATACTGGACACGCCCAAGATTGGGCAAGTTAGGGGACTGCTGAATCCTTTTTTTTGTAGATTTATTGGCGGTTTTCCAATAAATATTAAACAAACTTCACTTTCAATTACTTTAGGCGATTGATATTATATAGCAAATAAAGAATGTAGATAAAGCAACCTAAACAATTATTGTGAAATTATTTATCAACGTCTTACCATTTAATTACTGCCAGCAATCACTAAATACTTTTAAAATGTATAAGTACATATACAAAATACTTGGCTGTTGTACGTTTTGGAAGATGTGAAGATTGGAAATATGCCCCTTTCCCCAAAGTACCTATGAAGTCCTGTGAACATCAACAGGATATACTTTAGAATATTTTTAAGACACAAATCTAATAAAGTAACTTTAAATGGGTGTTAATGTGACCCTTGGAGAGGGTATAGGTACGGTCCAAAGGGTGATTCAAACCTAGGGTAGCGTTTCGGCCTGACTAATTATGTTGGCGTCCTACTGGTATAGTTTATAAGCTCAAATAACATTGTAGAGAGGTTGGGAGAGGTTATTATGACTTAATTAGTCAGCTTTACTACACAAGTTTGTACTAGTCCAAACTTATTCTTCGGTCGAGGGCTAAGTTCAGTGAAACAGGGCTTAAACAACAGATCAAAGAAGAGGCTTAAACAACAGAACAGAAGAAGAGAAATCAACACAACAAAATAAGAGAGAAAAAAAACATGAAATACAAAATTTATATTCTTTTCGGAAATCCTCCTGCTTTCTAACAGGAAGATAACGGAGGAATTAAGATAAAAGTTATTTTAGGGGAATATCAAAGCAAATACCATAGCAAGGTTTAATCCTCTCCATTTATTGTTTCCAAAATATTATACGCAAGAATACATTAGAATTTTATCCCCGTTTCTGTATAATGCTATGGAAATAAATCCAACATTTCTTCAAATTTCCCCTCATTAAAAACTATTTACAGAAGAAGAAGATATTCCTAGAAGAATGCATAATTACGAATAGGAAGGTACCCTTGAGTATTGAAAAAAAAAGGACTTCAGCCGTTAGGAAGCAATACTCTGAATTCCTTTTCGCTAATAAGTGGACTGAATATGTTATCCATATGAGTGAAAGGTGTTCGGCCAGCGAATATGAAGAACTCATGACAGAAACCTCATCTTCAAACCAACAGAAAATTTTATCTGAGAGATAATAACAATAAAAAATTATCCATCTACCATTGTACCGTCATTGCTATTATATGATTATAATACTATTATATTATTATACAAAGTTGTCCATCGAACATTATCCAATAAAACAATAAAGATAATTATAGACCTATAATTAATTATGTTATGACTAATTAAATTATTATGACTAATAATAATTAAATTATGACTTTTAATTATTTTTTCATCTTCTTTTTATTTTGCTTTGGAAATTCGAGAACCACATTTTTTTTTTTTTTTTTTTTTTTAACTAGCCACGTTCGTTAAACTAATCTTGCCCTAAACTAATGCATAAATACTATTCTAAAAATAAAGGATTCGCCGACTCGGAGTTCTTCTCAGTAGTTTGCTATATTCCAGCAAACTTGGATGTCTAGTTAAAATTCCAGTTTTCATCAATCAAAATTAGACCTGCTTTAAAAGTTTCTGGTTATATTTGGCAACGCTGCACTGTCAGTGGCGCTGATAGTTCTAATTTCTAAACGACTCCTAGTTTTTAATTTCTAATTATAATTTCTACTAGCTTCTAATTTTTAATTTCTATAGTTTCCTTTCTCTTATACAGTTATATTATAGTTTCTAGCTTCTAATTTTAATTTCTACTAATTTCTAATTTCTATAGTTTTTATTTTCTTATAGATTTATATTATAGTTTCTTACTTATATAATAAAAACTTCTATATAATAGTTTCTAATTTTTACTAACTTCTAAACTGTATTGTAATTTCATACTAATTTTTTGTGCTAAACTGTCTTACTAATTTCAAACTGAACTGTGATTTCTAAACTAATTCTTAAAATACTGATAAAAAGTAGTTTCAATTAAACCCATATAGAAATTTCAAAGATTCCTGTTAATCGATCCCTATACTCTTTGTTAGCCATTTTGTGCAATAGTCATAAATGAAAATGGTAAGATTATTAAAGGATCATAAATGTCAAATTATGAAAGATTACTGCTCACACAGTGGGGGAGGAGGGGGGGGAGCTTCTTAAAAAGAAGAAAAAAAGGTAAAAAATCGTGAAACACTACCTAATTAAGTGGAATATGATATCCAGGCCAATTTTTAGTCTAACACTTATTTTTTTACCAAGCAAAATAGTCTAATATCTATTTTTTAACAAGTAAAATATTCTTTTTAGTCTAATATTTACCTTTTTTTGCCAGGCAAAATATTTGAACAAGTAAACATTATTATATATGTAGACACCACTAGCCTATTATATAATATGTAGACATATAATATATTATATGTGATTTATTTCAGACTAAAGAAATGAGTAATTGCTAAGCTTCAAGACTATCTATCTATTAGTAGCCCATTCTAAATTTTCCAGAAATGTTCTGCTATTGGCTAAACTTTGTTGACTTTCTTGAAAAAGTTAAACAAAGTTCAACTTTTTCCCGGCTGCAATAAAGTCAACAAAGTCATTTGAGGGAAACGGTGTACTGACGTTTTTGGACAGCTTTATTAACTTTATTGACACATGGGAGCCGTCCAGTAGACTCGAAAATAATTCAGGATGCAGTGCCATCTCTTTCTTGAGTGAGAATATTAAGAAACTTGGCGGTTTTTTATTTTCGGAAGGGTCATCTAAGAGTAACAAAATAAATTAATTACAACATTTATTGCCTAGCAACAGTTTTTCTTTGTTTTTTTGTTGGCACTTTGCTATCAAAGACTTAAACTAAGTTCTAGAAGAAAACCTGACTAACTATGATAATTTCTTAAACCACATTGGCCTGAAATCACATAAAGAAAGAAAAACGAACAAAAATGGGGTTTTTTATAGGCCAAATGAAAGTACTTAAAAAAAAAAGAAAAAAAAGAAAGAAAAAAAAAAGAAGAAAAGTATCGGCTTCTCTTTTGAGAAACCCGAAATATGACTCGTTTATTCTTAAATCACCAGAATCTCTGTTCAAAGCTAGATCTAAATGTTGGTATTTATAAATTTCAACAGCTTCTCTGTAGTGCTGGACAATACTTTTGTCAACAGAGATTCTGGTGATTTAAGAATAAACGAGTCATATTTCAGTTTTCTCAAAAGAGAAGCCGATACTTTTGTAATCCCTGAAATAAACCTTGTACCACTTTCCCAGTCATATAATCAAACACGTGCACAACCCCTTAGGTCTCAAAGGGTGTCTGCAAGAAATGCATTAATTAAAATCCGAAGTCAGATGACATAGTTCTCCAACTTATTTAATTGCTGGTTCGTTTTGTTTTTTGAGTGAATGAATTGTTTTCTTTTCTCTCTCCGTTGTTCGCTAGTATCCGTCGATGGCAGTTCATAATTTTTTGGATTTTGTGCAAATCGCGGATATTGGCGAATAACTCGCTTTTATGGTTGTTAGGTATTTGGTTTTAATTCTTTTGATTTTTGGCTTTTATTGAATTTTATTCATATTTAAAATTTTTGGTTTTTTCTTTGTTTTTTTTGCTTCTTTTCACATTGAATTTCCGCGTTTGTTTTTGGATACATTTCGTTTCGCGCTGAAGAAGAGAGGCGTTTGTCCTCTCGAAATATTCGCTTTGTTGTGTTTTTTTTTTCAGTACTTTCATTTGGCCGATAAAAATCCCCATTTTTGCTAGTTTTTATTTCTTTATCTGACTAACTATGGTCAGAAGAAAACCTGCAGGAAACCGAAAGAAGTCTATTGTAGATTCCAAGTGTTGTTTTTCAGAAGAAGAAGAAGACGAACAGAACATTTTTACCCGTGTATAAAAGGGGAATTCTATTTATTTTAAACACGGATTTGTCAAACAGAAAAAAATCAACCGTTATCCATAGCAGTAAAAAATTGAATATCAGTCCAAACGAAGATCGGGTAGGTGACGGAAGATGTGGTGACAGAAGAAATAATTCCCCACGGAGCTTAGCCACAAAGGCGTAATTGTAAACATGAGATCAAGCAAGAATATTTCCAGAGACTCTGCTGTCATGCAGCATCTCATGGAAAAAGGAAGTGGTATTACTAGCCACTAGTATTCAGGTGGAAGAGTAAATAAATTATCAACTTAATTCAAACCGACAACGTTTTATAAGTTTCCAGAGTAGAACCTAAGAGCTCATTTTCTGCCGTATTTTTTTCGTTCAATTTGGTGTGAGAGGTATCCACGTTGTCTATTGTCTTGTAAGCATCTTAAATATAAGAGAAAACTTTTTCGCATGATGACCAATGGTCTGCGTTGCGCAGGGGCTGGTCTTTTAATTCTCTGCCTTCGGCCGGGAGTATTGTAATTGGGGGCTATGTGTGGTTGGGGGTAAATCATCCGACGTCTCCTGGGTTTTCCACCATATTTCTCCGGGTATCCATTGGTAGCTGGATGGACTCTTGGCTGAGCTTACGGAGTCACGCCACCCTGTCCTCAGAGACAAAGGATTTCAAGCCCAGCACGCTAACGACTCGACTAGGAGGGCTCAAAGCATAACGACAGAGAATTATTCCCTCCACAGAATCTTCCTTCAATGGTCCTGGCAATTGGAAAAGCACCAGCTGTATGGGCAGTAGGAAGTTCAGTCAAAAGGAACCACCTCCCTCACGAACCCAAAAGAATTTCCCGATATATTAATTGATGGATAGAAAAGTAATTAGAGGTATTAATCTTACTTAAAATATCAAAATTTTGTACCTAAAACAGTTTTAAGTTCAAGAGATAATACTCACAGCAGCATTCATCTTTTTAGTTTGTCCATATCGAATTAACAACCTTCTAGACTGGTAGTCCAAGCAGTTACTGCATGAAACCAACTCTCTGAACGCTCCTGTAATATATAACGGTACTTGTTGATTATTCAGAACACACTCAAGTTCTTGATCTGAATGTAAGATCTGAAAAAACGGGCATCATAGCCACAAAAACAAGTGACGGGTGACAGAATGCATTGGACTATGTCCAAATTATCAAAATTATATATGTCCCGAATTATATAAGTCCAATGCATTCTGTCACCTGTCACTTGTCTTTGAGGCTATGAAACCAGTTTTCGCAGATCTTATATTCAGATCAAAAACTTGAGTGTGCTCTGAATAATTAACAAGTACCTATATAACATATAATAAGATAATAATATAATATATAACATAATATACAATACGATACAAGCAAGATATAATGTAATAATACGATATAATATATATAATGTAAATAATAGGTAACATAGATAAAACAAGCAAATAAATAAAATAGTAAATAGGTAAAATAGATAATAGTAAGATCTAATATATAACAGTAAGATATAATAATATTTAAGATATAAAACACTACTGTAAGATAATTACTATAAAATATTTTCCATTAAATACAAAATAAAGAGAATATTTTCTCAAGAATCTATGCATAATACTTCTTTAATTTCCAAATATTTTATAATGCATCATAATGCAAGACAAGTTGTAAAATACATTTATTTATTTTTTAAATATTTTACTTTTTTTAAATAAATATTAATTTTCTTTCATTTTAATATAGCATGCCTTTGGATTTGAAAACTAGCAACCGGCCTTTATTAGTTCCAGCTGATTTTGTTTAAAACAAAACGCCATCTTGTGTTTTACTGCTATTGTTATACCATGCTCTATAATAGATTTTATAGATGGCAGTTTCTTCAAACAAAAATGTCTGGAATCAATAAAATCCAACTAACATTTTATGCGAGTTTTTCAAATCCAAAAGCACGCTATATTAAAAAGAAAGAAAATTAACATATTAAAAAAAAAGAATGAAAATGGGAATGCCCGGAATATATGTTAGCTAGAATTTTCTTGCATATTATGAAGCAAGAATTATTTTCTTTTCATACTTTCTTTATAAGGAGGAGTCATAGTAAACTAGGACCGTTTTCAATTAAAAGAAAGACATCGGAAAAGGACTCCCTCTAAAACTTTAATTACACAGTTCCTGGGAAATACGAGTGAATTTAATGAAGAGATGGAAACATTTAGTAGATTAAGCATGAATAATGCCGTTAATCAGTAGAAAATAATTGTAAATTAAACACGGGAATACATGATGACAACAAGGCCGCATCCCAGGGAGGATGTTACCGGGATTGAACCCACTCCCGAATTTTTTTTTTGACTTAAAAAAGTAACAAAAACGCATATAAATCAATTTTTGATCCATTTAGTTTTTTTTTTATAACCCCCCCCCCCCAAAAGAAAACAAAAACAAAAAAACAAACAACATCTAAACCAAAATCCTGGATAAGCCCTTGGAATAAAAGAATATTATTGATTATTATCAAAACTTTATAATAATTTTTACAGATTTAAGGGTAAAATATTGTCTATAGGTTCTAACTGAGGAATCTTAACTAAGCTGGGCACTGTTTCTGTTCTGTTTTCAAAGTACCTGTTTCTGTTCTGTTCATGCAAAAAAAAAAAACAGAAACAGATGACCTGTTTTTATTTACCTCTTCTTTTCTGTTTCTGTTTTTTAATAGCGTCCTGTTTCTATTTTTTTTCTGCCTGTTTTTCCCCTGTTTCTGATTTTATTTAATTTATACGAGAATGAGATATTTGAGAATTTCAAACTTACAAAATTGTTTTTTAAATCATAAGTTGAAATTGTGAAGAAGCGTGGTTACGCCTCATGCGATTTTTAGTATTGGAACATAAGTAAAATGATGGAACTTAGTCTGTCAAACATATTAAATAATGCTGCTAGACTGTTTCAGCTCGGCAGAATTAGGGACTAGGAATCAGATGATAGTAGGTATTTGCTTAAATGTTAGCAGTGGCGGATTCAGGGGGGACCCCGTTCCCCCTCCAAGATTTTTTCTGGATTCCAGATTCACTTTTTTCTTCTTTTTTTTCACTCTTTTTTTAGAATACGTTTTTCAATTTGGTCAATTATTGGCACCTTTGTCACATTGGTTCCCCCCATGATTTTGCTCATTTGCGCCCTTGTCACACTAGGCATCCTCAGAGATTTTGCTTTAGATCCGCCCCTGAATATTAGGACGGTTAAGGTGCAGTTTAATTCCACTAAAACATCGTGTTTCTTACTGTACATTATTCCGTCAATTGAACAGGAAAGTTGCACAGATACTGTCCAGGAGAAGCAGGATTCAAACAAATGGCTTATTACTGTATATCCTGGTTCTATTGGTAGGGCCTCTGTTTCCTACTTACATGGGAAGTAATCTGCACCTTTAGCCGGGAGAACTTAAATTTAACTGTTTTTATGGAATTTATGCTACTAAATAACAGAAACTTGCTATGATTACCATACTAATCTATACATAATAAGTAATGATTATTAATTGCAAATTTTCTTAAATGCTTAGCTAGAGAGGAATATAAATGTATTGAAGTCTTGTCCAGTAGAAGCATATGTTTTTGCTAGCAAATCTTTATTGCATCAACATAACAAGATAGCCAAATATACTTTTTCTCATGTTACTAAAACCATATCTAAATAAAATCAATAGAAACCCTTTCAAGGAAAAGCCTAGAGTTGAAACAGTGGCTTAACTAGCTGATTTTCTGGAAGGGCCAAAGTCTTATAAAATGCTGATTTACTTTTCTCATTCAGTAGGATACCATCTTCCGGTGAACACAGCACTTTTTTGCCATATTGCACATGAAATTAAAACAAAAATATCACTAAGCGGGGAATTATTTCTTGTATCTGTCTCTTAAATACACATTATAGACAGGCAAATTCCTGTAAAAATTAATATTGTGCTTCAAATTGGTCTACGTTTTTAGGAAACCGTAGTTGGGATCTATCATTTTTCTTTTACTTGCCGGCAGATTTTCTTATTGCGCCAACAAAACTGTTCAGGAGACAATTGGTCCCTTTCCCCCTAGTTGCGCCAGTGAAGTGAAAGATGTCATATAATTGGGTGGAGGTGCAATTTTCAAAATGGTAGGCTACTGGAAGGTGCTTCTAATTTCGTAAAAAATCCTAAAATCAACCTTTGTGTTAAGAAAAGCATGATGTCATCTTCTGATGACGACTTGGATGTTCCAAGTAAAACTTCTAAGCTAACTCTTTGGGTATCCTACGGGAAAAAAAGAAAATCACAGAAAGTATCAGGTGCAACTTCTGCCAAGTGTCTCTAAAGGCTAAGCGAATATCTACCACGACATTGATATACGAGCATAAAAGGAAGCATATAATTGATGTGCACAAAAATGAAGTATATGCAGGTGGTGCAGTAAATAACCAACCCAAACCAACTCAAAAAAATACATATCAAGTCAGGCTGCTTCCCTAAAGAAAGCTCCCGATAGCGAAGCAAGTGACACAGAGGATAATGAATTGGTGAAGTCTGGAATAACAGACATACGAGCATTCCTTATTTCTAATCAATCAAAACAAACTGCTCTACAGAAGCTCTGCTACAAAACCCTATATAAGGACAAATTGGCACTTTCTCTGTTTTATAAGCTAGATATGAAACAGCTTCTTTAAAATACAAAAGGGGGCTTGAAAGCACCATCCTGGGGAGCGATCCATCATCCCATAAATGTTGCTGCCGGAAAAAAAGTTAAACAGAAGCCTGGTGAAAATGATTTAGACGGCCTTTCTGTTCCTTTTTCTGAAATTTTCAGAAGTGAAGATACTTTTGCTGAAGAATCAAATTAAACTGATGCAGTGTCTACGGAAGATGGTGGCAAAAGTGGTGGAGAAGAACAGTGGGGAGTTGGGAGTCTGTCAGAAAACGAGGTTGCAGCACAGGCTATCCGATAACATGTTACACTTGCTCAAACATTGATAAAACTGCGAAAATTATTTAGGAAACTTAAAGTTTCCACTGTCCAGCATTGTAACTTTAAAAGATGTTATAAAGAGAGTGGCCTTCGTTCTCATAACCCTCTTGACATGAAAGTGTGATGGAATAGCGCATTGGGAATGATTGAGTCTACAATACAAATTAGGGAGCCTGGAAATAACATTTGACAAATGCAACAATTCCATTAGGAGTATCTGGCTTATGTCTAATAGCCCGACTGTACTATAAGCTGCTATTACCATACTTTCTACCAATTACAATACCCCTGTAATGATAAGTGCCTCTTCATATCGGACTGGCAGTCAAGCACAAATAGTCTTAGATGGGCTTGAGCTCTTTCGTAATACTAAAGCCGGCAATAGTCCCATTTTGCACCCCTCAAATAATTCATAATCGTGGTGTAAAAAAAGATTGTATGACAAGCCTACATTTTGAAATTAATCTATTCCAAAAGGCAGCTTATCCAGATCCTTCAAAATTTGAAAGGTTTTCACTTAGGGATCGTTTTCTGGTCCCTTGATCTTTGACACCATTATTGAAGGATAGATTAAGTAATGGTGCAGAGACTGCAAGAAAGCCCACTCCAACTCGCCTTAGTACTGCTGAAGTCCTTGAGGCTATGGTAGAGTCCGATGAGGAAAGATGGTTCCAGTCATTTTTGGATACAACAGGTTTCAAAATCGTAAGACGCTCCTGCAGTGTGAGCAACTCTGCCGTAAATGCCTTAAAATCTTTTGAGGAGAAACTGTTAATCTATCTTTTAGAGTGTTGTGGAGCTTTCCCGTGAGCAATTCCTTCTTCATTAATTTACAGAGCAGTGCAAGTTTATATAAATCTTGGAGGGGGGCAAAAGGTGCATTTTTATTTTTCGTGGAAAAAATTCTGCAATAGTACTAGGTTTTCCCAAAAGTGTTACCGCCAGAGCCAAGCACTACTCGTGGCAAGTGGCAATCCTGACGAGAAGTCGTGCAAAAGCAGTAGGCCCAGACAATGTCCAAACAAGGGGAATTTAGATTTTTTTTTTTAATGTTTAGGTATTAGAAAAACAGCTGTTTAAACAGCTGTTTTTTGAACAAAAACGCTGTTTTATGTCTCTACCAAAAAACTGAACAGAAACAGAAACAGGTCTTCTGTTTTTTTGCTGACCTGTGCTGTTTCTGGTCTGTTTTATTCAAGCCCTGTTTATTTTTTTCTGTTTCTTCAGAAAAACAGAACAGTGCCCATGCTTAATCTAAACTTTTATATACAGGCTATAAATAATATATATTTATTATATACAATAATAAATAATATATAGTTATTAAAAAATAGCTTCTAAGTTAAAGACATCACAAGCAAATTCCGACCTGAGTGCGATTTTTTTTTCTTTTTTTTAATAATTATTCTTTTTTTTATTATTCTTTATTCTATTTTTCTATATTCGAGTATTTTACTTATCGTTATTACTACATTTCGATATTAAAAATTATTCTATTTTGTGAGAAACTAAAATTTTACATTTTTTAAATTGAGAAAAATAAAAGAAAACATTAAGCAGATACAATTTTTATTAACTGGATTTTTAATCGCAATTTAATTAGAATGTTTTTGAACAGAAGAACAATTTTGCTCTCAAGTCATGATATACAGAAAAATATACTCAGGTTTGAAATCGTTTTAGACTTCATTTTTCATTGGTAACAATTTATGAAATGTTGCTAGAATATAATTAAATTGTATGGTCTTCATAAATTAAAAAAAAACTTCAGTGGCTCAAAAATAGTCTGATGACAAAGTATACGATTTGAAACTTGTAAAAATGTCGCATAAATTTGTAACATAACATCTTAGGAAATATCGGGGTTTAGACTAGCGAAATGAAATTGAAGATAGAGCAAAAAAAAAACAGGGTTTGCAAGAAAGACCATATACAGGGGTGGGGGTGATGGGGGGGGGTTTGCAAGGCTCGCACCCCCCCCCCCCAAAAAAAAAAGAAGAAAGATTTGTCCGACTCATAAAAACGTAACAAAAATACATGTAAACAATTTTTGATCCGTTTTTAAGTTTTTTTTATCGTACCCCCCTCCCCCCGAACAAAAATTGTGGATGCGCCCTTACTTGCGAGTGTCTGAGAATTTTTTATAACAATGTCGAATAGTTTCTCAGATCGATTAACCAGAATCAATAAAATTCTAAACTAATTTCGTCAAACTTAATTCGTAATAAATAATTTGATAGTAATTTCTAAGAATCATAAAGGAACAAAAAACTATTTGCATATACGGAAGTCAGTGGAATTATTTGGTAAATTTATTAAGTTAGTCAGGAAAAAGAACACCCGTTATAAATCTCACTTGTACTAGATGGATACTATTGGCTTCTTTGCTTTTTTTTTACAATCTTCATACTGAATCACTTATCACTTTTCATTCCTAATTTCAACTTGAAACAAATTACATGTTTGTAATAACATGGAAAATAAAAATCCGGATTCCAAACTATCAACTTCAAAATTGAAATTGCGCTTGGAGAACCTTATTCACTTCCTAGAAAGGAATATTTATTACATAGCTTCAACATAAACTATGAAGTATTTGCATAACTCTGTGATTTAAATTTCTTAAAAAATGTGGTTCAATTCCGCTTTTTAGGGCTATAAATAAAAAAAAAACAAGTTTTTTTAACTGAAAGTAAGGAACGACAATAAAACTTAAAATGAACAGAAATTACTCCGTATATGAAAGGGACTGTCCCCTCCTCAACGCCTCTCTCTTTACGCTAAAGTTTTTATTGTTTTAAAAAAATAGAGTTGCGAGAAAGTCAAACTTTAGCGTAAAGAGCGAGGCGTTGAGGAGGGGACAGCCCCTTTCATATAAGGGATAATTTCTGCTCGTTTTAAGTTTTAATGTCGTTCCTTACTTTCAGTTAAAAAAAACTTGTTTTTTTTATTTAATTTTTGAACTTTTTTGAATTAATGCAGGGTTCGATTTTGGCTCACCGTACATGAATAATTAAAACAATATTTGCATATTAATTTTACTTTTATTTGGTTGAATGGCTTCCTCGAAACTTGTTTAATTTTACTTACGAACGTTTTTATTAGTAATAAATATACTTAACTTACGAATTAACTTACGTAACGAACTTCTATATTTATATGTTTTTAATACGTATATTAGGGGGTTCGCCCCCTAGTCAATACCTCGCTCTTTAAGCTAAAATTCAAATTTTGTTTCAATTCTTTATCATGCCTTCTCTCTCTTTAAATAGTTGCTTTAATGTATTTTGTTTGAATGTACGTGGGATACGAGATAAGTGGGATAGTCTGAAATCATATTTGTGGTCTGATAATTCTTGCCCCTTTGATGTAATTGGATTAACAAAAACATGGTTATCTGATAGTGAAAATTTACCAGCTGATGATATACATGGTTATATTGCTATTCATGTCCCTAGAATAATAACAAAGTGCTCAGGGGGCATTTCTTTATTTATAAAATCTGATATTATGTTTAGTAGAAGGTATGACCTTGAATCCCTGCTTACTTCAGTAGTGTTTCATAATAGGACTGTTTATTCTCTTGTCATTGATGTGAAAAGCCAGTTTGCATGTTTGATACTGTTTATTTGTTTTATAAGCCCCCTCCTTTTCCAACACATCTGTTCTGTGATTTGCTTGATCAGCTTTCTGGTGAGGGGACTTTCTCTAAAAAACGTATTTGTGTTTTGGGAGATTTTAATTGTAATATGTTAAATGTTGGATCAAGTGACGAATGTCACCATCTCTTTGATGTGCTTTCTTCTTCTGGGCTACTTCCTTCAATTTTTTTTTCCATCTCGTGTTGATCCTACAAGAAATTCTGCCACTTTGATAGATAATATTTTCATTTCTCATTCTCCAAAATTGAAGTTTACTTCTGGTCTTGTTTTCACTGATCTGTCTGATCACTTCCCTATTTATCGATCACTTTTTTGTGCCTAAAACTGAGATTGCTGTGAATGAGCAAGGTGAATCTTCTTTTAGAACTTTTACAGATAAAGAAATTTCTAATTTAATTCTTAGTCTTCAGAGCAATGATTGGTCTAGTGTTCTTGAAGCTAATGATGTTGAATGTGCAACAAGTTTATTTGTGTGTCGCATGGGAGCTCTGTTGGATAAGCATTTTCCTCTTATGTGTTATGTTATGTGTCCAAGGAAGAGACCAAGGAATTCTATACCCAAATGCCCATGGATGTCCAAAGGTCTGATCAAATCTACACATATGAAGGCGTCTCTGTTCAAGGTTGCATGTAAAAGTAAAACACGGGATGATCTTTTGAAGTATAAACATTATAAAATGTACTTACTTCTTCAATACGTGCAGCCAAAAAGCTCTATTTTTCGCGTCGAATTGATGAGTGTAAGGGGAACTTGCGAAAGGTTTGGAATGTAGTTAATGAAGCCATTTCTCGTAAGAAACTGAAACAGTCCCCCCCCCCCCATGTCATTACAGAAATGCTGATGGATCTAGTGTGGATAAAAATTCTTCAGCAAACGCCTTCAATTCGTATTTCACCACTCTTCCTTCAGTTCCCATTCAACCCAAGAGTAGAGTAAGTAGTTTTCCCATAGCAGAAAAGTCATTTTTCCTTTCCCCATGCAGTGATATTGAAATTTATAGTATTATTTCCCAGCTTCCAAGTAGCCGTTCAGTTGATGGTTTTAGTTTGAGTAATAATGTTCTTAAAAAAATTGGTCAGTTTGTTTCTAACCCCATCTCACACATAACTAACCTCTCTCTTTCTTCTGGTGTTTTCCCTCATTTATTTAAAGTTGCTAATGTTTTACCTTTGCATAAAAAAGGTGATTCATCTCTAATTTCAACTTATAGACCCATTTATCTTCTTCTTGTCATCTCTAAGGTTGTTGATGGAGTAGTGTATCGTAGACTCTCTTCATTTGTTTTTAGTACTAATACGACTGCAGGAAGTTCTCTCAGAACTAACCATCAGTATGGTTTTCGTCCTATTTTCTCTACCTCGTATGCACTTTCAGATGCAACAGAGTTTGTGCGTGTTAATCTGGACAAGAGCTTGTGTGTTTTGGGTCTATTTCTTGACTTTTCAAAGGCCTTTAATATTGTTGACCACTCTGTTCTTTTGTCTAAACTATCTTCATTTGGAGTACATGGAGTCCCACTAGAATGGATAAGGTCTTATCTGTCGGGAAGATCTCAGTATGTTTCGGTTAACGGTAATTCTTCCACTACTTTGCCCATATTGAAGGGTGTCCCACAGGGCTCTGTGCTTGGACCTCTTTTGTTTTTAATTTACATTAATGATCTCGTTGATGGTCTTCATCCCCTTGTTCATCCTATTCTTTTTGCTGATGACAGTAACTTTTTCATTGCTGCAGTGGACCTGCCATCTTCCACTTCCCTAGCTCAAGGTCTTCTTGATAAAGTAAAAAATTGGTGCTGGACAAATGCTATGACTCTCAACAGCTAAAAAGGCTCCACTGTACACTTCAGGACCCCTTATCGTATGAGAGACATAGGGGAGCCAATCATCCTGACTTATGGGAATGATGTTATACCGCAAGCTACTATAGTGAAATTTCTTGGTGTGTATCTTGACTGTTTTCTTTCTTTTAAACCCCATATAACTCACACCCATTCCCTCATCTTCCGCCAGTTTTCAATGTTGCACCGGGTTAACTCATTTCTTCCCCCAGATGTTATGCTTTCTCTTTATTATGGTTTTTTTCCTTACTTTTCTTATTGCTGCTCTGTCTGGGGTAATACTAATAAATCTCTTCTCTGCTCACTTCAAACAGCCCAAAATAGGGCAGTGAAGGCTACTTTTCTTTTCCCTCGGCTTTACCCTTCCTCTGATCTTTATAATGATACTCGAACAGCTCCGCTGGATCGTATTGTGGGTAAAAATAATCTTTATTTAGTGCATTCTGCTTTTCTAGGTACACTTCCACCGCCTCTGTAGCAATTTTTTCCACGGACAGGCTCAGGTAGGTACTCTACTTTTTTACGTAGTTCTTCTCGTAGACTTATTTTTCCCAAACGTTCATCTACAGCAGCCCAGAGGTCTCCTGTTTATAAATCAATTCAATTATGGAATTCCATCCCACCGGATGTCCCGTTATTTCTGTCTGCAAAGGCAGTTTTTCGTCGTGTCTTTCCAGTTTAGTAACTTCTCTCTCTCCTTCGTTTATTTCCCGCTTTCTCTTTTCCTAGTGTTTCTCCTTTTTGTGTTTTTCCCTTATATATCGTTATTATTATTATTATTTTTTTTTACTCTATAATCTTTATTTCATATATATTGTTTGACTTAGGGTAATATTTATGGTTCTTTTAGTGCTTTATTATTGTGTTGTATGTCCCACAACAAGCCAAGCTTCTTGAGCCAAATAATTTTTCCTTATGTTTGTAATAGTGTTTTAGTATTAATAAAATGATTAATGATGATTGATTGAATCACAAAGGCTGTTATTTAGAATAAATAGCTCTTATGAAAGTACTAAAAAATCTTTGGCTTAAAGAGCGAGGCATTGACTAGAGGTTGAAGCCAATCATATACGTAATATTTTCCGTTCGTTTTAAGTTTTGATGTTGCTCCTTACTTTCAGTTGAAAAACTTGTTCTTTTTATGTTTAATTTCTGATCCTTTTTTAAATAATGCTGGGAAATTCGGCGCCCCCTTCATAGCAATGTCCTTTCTCCCATGAAAACTTCCTTCATGGAAAGATCCTTCCACATAACCCCCGACCTACCCCCCCCCCCCCACTACCAGAAAAAATCCCCCCTGAAAACGTCTGTATATTTCCCAATAACCAATACTATATGTTAACATAGGGTAAAGTTCATATCTTTCAGCCCTCCTCCCAGGGACTTCGGGGGATAAAGTCATCCTAAAGGACATAGTTATCATATTTTCGACCATGCTGAACAAAATGGCTATCTCAAAATTTTGATCGGGTGACTTTGGGAAAAAAATGAGCGTGGGAGGGGGCCTAGTTGCCCTTCTTTTTTTTGGTCACTTAAAAAGGGCCCTAGAACTTTTAATTTCTGTTCCAATGAGCCTTCCCACGATATTCTAGGAACACTGGGTTGATACAATCACCCCTGGGGAAAAAACCAAAACAAAAAACAAATAAACACGCATCCGTGATCTTTCTTCTGGCAAAAAATACAAAATTCCACATTTTTGTAGATATGAGCTTGAAACCTCTACAGTAGGGTTCTCTGATACGCTGAACATGATGGTGTGATTTTCATTAAGGTTCTATAACTCTTAGGGAGTCTTTCCCCCTTTTTTCGGAAATCAGTCAAATTTTCTTAGGCGCTTAACTTTTGATAGGTAGAACTAAACTTCATGAAATTTATATATTTAAAATCAGCATTAAAATCTGATTCTTTTGATGTATCTATTGGAATCCAAAACCCATTTTCTAGAGTTTCGGTTACCATTGAGCCGGGTCGCTCCTTACTTACAGTTCGTTACACGAACTGTTTGATAACGAGAAAAAAGTTGAGATAGCTAGGACATGTTCTGCGGATGGAGGATGACAGATTGCCAAAGATTTCCACTGTCGGCTAGAACCAAACCCATCTAGGGTCAAACGAAAAACAGGACGTCCCCGATTGGGGCGGGAGGATGTCGTAAGTAAAGATGTAAGGAAATTGGAACTTCCTGTGAGGGTGAAAAGAGGGATGCTTGGAACAGATTTGGATGGAGGAGGGGCGTGCGTAGGTGTCTTGGCTGCAGGCGGCTTGGTTCTGCAGTGAGTTGTTAGTAGTAGTAGTATTTTCATTGAAAAATGCATCTCTGGTATTTACATTGACAAACGAAAAAGTTGCCCCCCTAGATTTTGAAAAATATTTTTCAGTAAAAAGAGTTTTTTAAAAATACTTCGTCGATATTATTTATTCGAAGTACTTCGGCAATAATTAATTATTGCCATTTGGATTCATTCTTCTTTGTCACTAGTAAATTTAGTGCGATAAGAGCATTAAAATGTATTAAGGTATATGTTCCCCTCTGAAACAAGCTATTTTACAACAAGCCTGTAGCTGTAACTTGCAGCAAAATAACAAGATACTTATATTACTGCATTCACTAGTCTCAGATCTGTCCTTACACCGAGCCAGGATTATTACATTAATTAATCTTTTTCTTAAAGAGGGGTGTATAAAAATTCAAATATTTTGAAAATTCACAATTTAAATAAAACATTATTGCCAGCTAATTTTATTTTCCCAAAGTAAACATTGTCAGTGACCATCTCACCAAATATCACATAGAGCCTAAAAAAAATGACAAAAAGTTATCGGTAAAAATCCAGAAGAAGATTTTACTAAAAACCAAGATTTAGGAAGCGCTAATCAGAGCCAATTAAACTTTTCATAGAATTTTCTGATCGGCTGGAAATTTTCCTGAAAAATTCTGATTGGCTGTAACTAAATCTCGATATAAGTAAAATCTCAAGGCAAATGGACCTGAAGGTAAAAAAAAAGGCCAAGACCTTGCTAGTGACAGGTACCTTATAATAAATTAATAAGAAAAATTTAAACCTGAGCCAGGGAACCAAGCTTCGATGTCAAGCTTCTTAGCGGCAGCATTATTGAGGGCACCCGAAAATAAACAAACGACTCTATAGGCAAGGCCTAAAATTTTGCAAAATTCTTCAACATTGTTTAACATTTCGTCCATCATCTTCCACGATTCGTTGTCATGAGGCGAGGTAATGCAAAACTGTTCTACCTAAACGAATAAAAACCATCAAAATGCACGTTTCGAAATCTATTTGGGGGGGGGGGGGCAGTAATTTTTTGTTACTCCGATTTTCTCAATGAAAATACAAAAGTTGTTTTTCAACGAATTCACCAAAAAGAGTGATTTTCAAAATCTAGGGGGGGGGGAACAAAAACTTACCAAAACCTACCAAAAATAGGATTTTTTCAATATATAGGGGGTGGTGGTAATTTTGTTTTATTCTGATTTATCAACAAAAATACAAAAAGAAGTGAGTTTCCAATGAAAATACCAACCATCACAGCATAAAATCTACTATAAATATAGTAGTTCATATATTTATATTTATAGTTTATATATTTATATTTATAGTTTATTTATAGTTATTTATAGTTTATATATTTATATTTATAGTTTATTTTTAGTTATTTATAGTTTATATATTTATAGTTTATTTATAGTTATTTATAGTTTATATATTTATAGTTTATTTATAGTTATTTATAGTTTATATATTTATATTTATAGTTTATATATTTATATTTATAGTTTATTTATAGTTATTTATAGTTCATATATTTATAGTTTATTTCAGAAAATTGCCAGAATTGCTGTTTTGATAAACTTCCTTTAAAATGAAGGAATTAAATATTAAAAGACTATTTTTATTTACTATATTTATTAACTATATTATTATAATTATTAAGATCATGATAATGCAAAAAAAGAAGGTAAAATACAAACTAAGCGTTAATGCTTCTCTCTTTTTTTGCTCAACTCCAACTCCAAAACCAACTCAAACTCTAAAATATTTTGATAACAGTTTTTGTTTTAGTAGCTTTCAGTCAAAAAGCAATACGATGAGTAGGAAAAAATGAAAAAGTATCTGATAAATATTTTTGTAAAGTAAGATACTGAAACTCTTGAAAGCAATCTTTTACTTAACTATGGTCATAATCAAATAGAAAAAGCTATACGAGAGATCACTCTTGAGAAAATTAAGGGGAATAAAGGCCATAATTTCTTTGATGATTTCAGCATTCCACATTTTATGGAATTATTTCGACTATGCTGCCAAGTATAGGGGTTTGAACCCCCCTCCCCCTCCGAAATTTTTGTACGACTCGTAAAAACGTAACACACCTTTTTTAAAGTTTTTTTAGTACCACCCCCCTCCTCCGAACTAAACTCCTGGATACGGCCTTGGTTCTATATAGTTATTCTTATGCTTCGTGATATTTTAGATCCTCTTCATTTTATATATTTAATTCCCAACTATCTTGACTATGCTGCCGAGCCTTAAATCGATGTAATATCACACAATTTTTTCGTTAATCCGACTTTTAACGAAAAGTGCTTTTTTGGTATTTCGTTTTTTATTTAAGCTGAGTTTTCCCGAAGTGAAGTCAAAGCTCTTCTAATGTTTCTGTCGATATTCTTTTCTGTAAATATGACTAATACAACTGATTAATTACAATTTATAAAAATACCCAGCAAGGTGCAAAAGCTAAAATACTAAAAGAGAATAACAGAGGCGAGGACAAGAATATATCTGCACTAAACAAACTAATCTGCACCTAAACAAACAAATATCTGCACTAAACAAACTAATCTGCACCTAAACAAACAAATATCTGCACTAAACAAACTAATCTGCACCTAAACAAAATAATATCTACATTAAACAAAGTAATATGCACCTAAACAAACAAATATCTGCACTAAACAAACTAAGCTGAACCTAAACGAACAAATATCTGCACTAAACAAACTAATCTGCACCTAAGCAAACAAATATCTGCACTAAACAAACTAATCTCCACCTAAACAGACAAATATCTGCCATAACAAACTAATCTGCACCTAAACAAACAAATATCTGCACTAAACAAACTAATTTGCACCTAAACAAACAAATTTCTGCACTAAACGGACTAAATTATGTATACTATACAGTTTCTAGGAGGGTTTTACATGTCTTTTTTTTCTTTTTTTAATAATAAATTATATCTCCATCAATTTATGTATTTAATTACCAACTATCTCGACGATACTGCCGGACATTAAATGAATGTCATATGGCCCATTTTTTTCATTCATCCGACTTTTAAAGAAAAGTTCTTTTTTCGTTTTTCATCTAAGTTGAACTTTATCAAAGCGAGGTCAAAGCTCTTTTAATGTTTATTTTCTTTCAATTTTCTTTTTTACAAATATAATTAATACAATTAATTTATAACCATTCATGAAAATACCCAGTGGGGTTCGAAAAATAAGATACCAAAAGAGAATAAGAGAGACACAATAAGATATATGCACTAAACGCACTAAATTATATACACTATATAGTTTCTGGGAGGGTTCTATATGTTTTTTTTTTTTTGCATTTTTTGTTTAAGTCACCTTTAATTTATATATTTAATTCCCGAATGCAAACTTACATGCCGTCCCTGTTAGGCCAACAGCTCATATCTGACGAATTCAAATCTACAAAATAGCTGTCTAAAACTGTTTGTTGAGCTGTCTCAAAAGGAGGATTAGCAGGGCAATTTACATTCAATCACACTTCGATGCTCCTTATCTGCATAACCTCTCTTACGTTCAATCACACTTTGATCCTCCTCATCTGCATAACCCTCCTTATCCTAACTGTACAACCTCCCTTAGGTTCAATTGAACTTCGATCCTTTTCATCCGCATAACCTCACTTATCCTCCCTGCATAACCGACCTTACGTTCAATCACACTTTGATCCTCCTCATCTGCATAATCGCCCTTATCCTCCCTGCACAACCTCCCTTACGTTCAATGACACTACGATCCTCCGCATCTGCATAGCTTCCCGTATCCTACCTACATAACCTCCCTTGCATTGAACCACATGTCGATCCTCCTTATCGGCGAAACCTCCCTCATCCTCCCCGTGTATCCTCCCTTGGTTTCAACCTCGCATCGATCCTCCTCGTCTGCATAACCTCCTTTATCCTCCCTACATAACTAGTTTTTACTACCACTTGAATAAGGATAGGCTACCACTGTAATAGGAAATGAAGTTAGTCAACTAGATTTTCATTCCAACTAAAAAAAGATTTTCTTAATTTTTCTGATCGATACACAAGGCCGTACCCAGGGTTTTTTTTCGGAGGGGGTTTTACTAAAAAAAACATACAAAACTTTTTTTTATATCCACTTTTGTTACGTTTTTACGAGTCAGACAAACATTTCGGGGGGGGGGGGAGGGGGGGGGTTTCAAACCGGGTAACCCCCCCCCCCCTCCTGAATACGGCCCTGTCGATACACCTTGATTCTGAGGCGATTAATGGATTTTTCACATTAGTAGTGTGATCGTATAACCCAAATTACGTAAAACAGCCACATAAAATAAATATTTCATGGATTTTAACCACAATATTCACCCTCGATGTTCTGATAAAACCAATGAGGCATCCTGCATTTAGACAACAGGTTTTGCATTACAGAAAATAGAACCGAAGTCCATTTCTCTTACTCGTCTTACTGCAGCCTATACGCCTTATTGCATTTTACTATACGAATGTGAACCATGACAAGTATGCCTCGAACCACTTTCTATTCTTAAGGTTCACATATTCAGACAGAGGCCGACCTCTGTCGACCTCTATGTCGATAGATAGCTCCTTTTCACATCGTCTTGCTTCCAGAACCCATCAACGAATGTGAACCATGACAAGTATGTCTAGAACCACTTTCTATTCTTAAGGTTCACATATTCAGACAGAGGCCGACCTCTGTCGACCTCTATGTCGATAGATAGCTCCTTTTCACATCGTCTTGCTTCCAGAACCCATCAACGAATGTGAACCATGACAAGTATGTCTCGAACCACTTTCTATTCTTAAGGTTCACATATTCAGACAGAGGCCGACCTCTGTCGACCTCTATGTCGATAGATAGCTCCTTTTCACATCGTCTTGCTTCCAGAACCCATCAACGAATGTGAACCATGACAAGTATGTCTCGAACCACTTTCTATTCTTAAGGTTCACATATTCAGACAGAGGCCGACCTCTGTCGACCTCTATGTCGATAGATAGCTCCTTTTCACATCGTCTTGCTTCCAGAACCCATCAACGAATGTGAACCATGACAAGTATGTCTCGAACCACTTTCTATTCTTAAGGTTCACATATTCAGACAGAGGCCGACCTCTGTCGACCTCTATGTCGATAGATAGCTCCTTTTCACATCGTCTTGCTTCCAGAACCCATCAACGAATGTGAACCATGACAAGTATGTCTCGAACCACTTTCTATTCTTAAGGTTCACATATTCAGACAGAGGCCGACCTCTGTCGACCTCTATGTCGATAGATAGCTCCTTTTCACATCGTCTTGCTTCCAGAACCCATCAATTGACTGCTTCCAGTCAGTATCGATTGATACTGACTAGTCAACATTTCAAATACATTGTTTCAAACGTCCAAAAAGAAAATATTTTGGAGTCTAAAGTGGCAAAATTAGTCGTCTCTAACAACCGCTGTTGAAAGCGTATATAACGAGGCTTTACTATTGATTTAGAAAGAAGTTAGAAAATGGGAGAGCCTCTAGGGAGTCTGATATCAAAAATGGTGGTTTCTAGTGACTTTCCCTTTAGTATTTTCGTCGTAACACCTTAAATTAGGTATCCTTTTCTCAGACCACACTGCCTTTCTATGATGAACAAATAAATGTTCAAACGGGGATAAATCCATTTATTTAGACAGTGAAAACAAAAAAAAAAAAAAAAAACAGGCACAAAAATATAGATATTTCGATCACATATACAGCGATCGTCATCAGAAGACACAGAAGACTTTGCCACCCTCCTTAGAAATTGATTTTACATTTCGACAAGATTAAAGAAGAAAATTTACATCAAGACTTTGAATGAGCTTTGTCATTGACCTCTCTCCGAAAAAAAATCTAGTGAATAACCCGGAGGTTAATTATTTTGTGAATGACCCGAAAGTTAATTATTTTGTTTTGTATAAATACGTTAGTTTCAATTTTGATATTTCAGTATTTCTGCTGATGACGATCGCTGTATATGTAATCGAAATATCTAGATTTTTGTACCTGTTTTTTTTTCTCACCGTCCAAATAAATGGATTTATCCCCGTTTGAACGTTTATTTGTTGCCTTTAGGTATTTAGATTATGACATTGAAACACTACAGCTCTAATATGAATCTTCTTTTTGGAAGTCAGTCAGCTCCTAGTAATTTTATACAACTGAAAATGCTAAAACACAGCAACGAGATTTTCATAGCATAGCAAATGTTTGCCATATAACTGAGTTTGCTACATTATTTATTAATTCAGGTAAATGAAAGTGCCTCCCAGAATTTTTGCCCCCTCCCCCCCCCCCCATAAGTTTTGGAAAACACTTTTTGGGAAGGGCATTTTCATTGGAAAATGTATCTCTGGGATTTACATTGAAAAACGAAAACGTTGCCCCACTCTCCCTTAGATTTTGAAAAATATAACCCCAAAATTTTGTGGAGGCTAGTCATACAACTTACTGCTCCTAAAGGAACATCCTGTTTTGAGGGTCGATATCGTGTTTTCAATAAAGCGCCAGTTTCTCTTTTATTCTAGAGATATCAAAAAATATAAGGACTCAGTTTACTTGAAAGCTAGTTTTGTAGATATATCCTGGATAATTGGCGAAGGATTATACTCTAATAAATATCCACTGGTTCATTTGCGGGCTTGAAAAACTTATGGGCTGGCGGACTCTATAGCGGGCTTGAAAAACTTCATTTTTGTTAACCGTGTGTGTGTTACTGGTGAATTTAATTCACTGGTGAAAAATTTCTTTTTCTCTGCTTGGATTCAATTAGCTTTGCGAGTCAGATTTTTAGCCTATGCAAGATATGATATGATTGACACTAAAAGCCCTACTGGGCCATGGTTAATACACAATACACTTCAAAAATAATAAATGAAAACATCCTTATTATAAACAAAACAAAAATAAAATAGAAAATAAATCTAAAGAAAATGATCTCTATGCTCCATGCCCAGTCATATAAACCTTCCCAAATTCTTTATCCCCCAAAAATTTCTATCTCTTAATATATATGATAGTAAAAGTTAAAGTTAGGTTAGATTATGTTAGTTTAGGTTATGTTAAATTTGGTTATACACATCAGAAATGGGTTAAAAACCTAACCTAAACTAGCTTAACCCAACCTAACCAAACATAATCTAACCTAACCTGTCATCGTCAAACCTTGCATTAAATTGGAAAAATTGACTGGCAACGCTGACTAAATCCAAGGAGAAAAAAAGGTATTTCGGACATCCACCGGTGAACGTCGATATTCGCCAATTTCGGGACATTCACGGTAACACATAAAAATAAAACATAAAAATCGTTTTTAAATATATAAGTAAAATATATAATATTATATAAATAAATATAATTATATAAGAAGAAATACACAAACTATTTATAAATATATATAAGTAAATATAAATATAACTAAATATAAACCAGTTCTAAATAATTCAATTCAATCTTTGTAATTAGTAAGATAGCATTATGTTATATCCTAGTGGTTTGCTTCCCAATACAAGAGCATTGATGAAATATATTACTCAAGACATCTTGGAGCTTCGACAGGGCTTAAGTGGAGTGACCTAGTCCCCATACTAAGCAGCAGCTAGTTAGGGATTGCAATGCATATTGTTTCCATTATTGATATTTCACTTACCTTTTCAAATTCATGAACGCGGAAAATGAGACCCATGAGTTCCGACTTCCTTGCGAAAGCAATGTGAATAGTTGTCTTCCATTACGAAAGCAATATTGTATTCCATTATTAATATTTCACTTACCTTTTCAAATTCATGAACGCGGAAAATGCCGGTGGTGTCTCTCCCATGAGAGCCAACCTCCTTACGAAAGCAATGTGATACTCCAGTAAATCGCATTGGCAGATCTTTCTCTGATAACCATTCCCCTTGGTGCATGGCAGCTAGAGGTTGCTCTGATGTCGCTATAAGGTATTTCTCTTCAGTATCTTTATTATCTGGGGTTTCACTACCTTCTCCTGACACCTGTAATAAAGATTTTCTTATTTTGACTTTACTTCCATCCTATTTTCTTTTACTCGTTTCAGAACAACCGATTTTAGTTAGCTCGACCATATGCTAAACAGTTTCAAACACCCTACAAACAGTCAACGGCAAATGTGTAGCTGCAGCTTATTTCTTTTTGCTGTGAAGTTCCTTCTAAGCTCTTATCTGTTTTGATGGTCTCGTAACGTTTTGCGTTTTTTACGTACTTTTTAACGTAACGTAACGTACTTTTTTACGTTTGCTAAACCAAAGGTTATCTGAAAATTTTTCGCATCGTTCTTAGTGAGAAAAGGGCAGAAATAAAGTCAAATAATTTTCTAAGCGTTAAGCTACGATAAATTACCATCAATTAATAAGTGAAACCCAAAACGAACAGAAATTACAATAAATAACCCAGCCAAGTCCAAAACGAGCAGAAAGTAATATGAGTAGGGCTGACGCCTTACATGCTCTCTAAAGACCAGCACATATATTGCACTTTAATAAGAACAAAATACTTTTAAATGTTTTCTCTTTTATAATTGTAGCAAATCCAAAGTTATTAAGACTTTTAGGAACGATTATTGTAATTTCTGTTTGTTTTGGGTTTCACTTATTTATTGATGGTAATTTGTGGTAGCTTTACGCATAGAAAATTATTTGAATTTATTTCTGTTCACCTTTGGTTTAATGTAGCTCTTTACTTTTCTCTGAAAAACTTCTCTTGTGGAAAAAGCTTATTTTAGTTAATCGGGCAAAAAGCTGGTATATAGCAATAAAAACAGCTGAATCTCGAAAAATAACTGAAAGTTTCTTTAGACATCAACTAATTAGACAAAATTCACAGAAAATCTACTCCTACTTCTAGAAATTGTAACTTTATTAAACTAAAACCTATCTCTTGAATATTTCTGGAATTCTGGAAAATCCACTCTATCATATTTATTCATTTACAAACATAACTTTAATGCACCTGAATTTTCAAGACTTATACCGAATAGAAGGTCCATAAACAGACAATAGAAAAGAAACAGCTAGGCAAAAATAAGAAGGCCAGGGGCTGAAAAACAAAGAAAGCCCAAAAATGACAACCAAGAATAAAGGATAATAGAAGAGACAACAAGACAACAAATCAAAGGTAAGCGTCTGACCAAAAAATGAAGGCAAAAATAGGAAACCCAAGATGCAGAGGAGACAGATATAAAGCAAGAAATATTAAAGAAAAAGTGGCTCAATGAAGGGTAACGATATGTCCCAAGCCCCTTCTAGGGAAACTTCGTGTGACATTTTTATAAGGGCTTCGAAATGAATTCGAATACAATTTTATAGTTAAAATTGGAAACATACTGTAGTGTGTAATTTATACAAAGCCAAAAAGTTTGCAAAAGAAATTACTCGTGAAAGCTCCGTTGTATAAGCTTGTATAAGGGAACATATAATCTATTTTGATTCAGCTCAACATCTCCCTCAACAGTCCCTGAAATTTTCACTTTTATATCCTTAGCCTTAGTAGCAGTAGCACTAATAGCAGTAGCAGCAGTAAACACATAGTGCCTTTTCATTAATTCAACTTCCCCCTTAGCATGCCCTGAAAGTTCTAAGCTGTTCCTGAGATACTGCAGATACACCCTTTTGACAGTCTATATATACATAGTAGGTCTTGATTTAGTTCAACGCCCCCTTAAATATTCCCTGAAAGTTTCACCTTAATCGCCTCAGCAGTAGCAGTTTGGCTACAAACACAGAAGTTTGAAGTTTGTAGTATGCAAAACCAAAATTTTACTAAGGAAACTACTTGTGTATTCGACTAACAGAACTGGCACTTCTTGAAGAGCCTCTCCGACCTTTAAAGAGCCTTCTGAATAGTAAAATTGAGTAATCAAAGAATTTTTATATGTCAAAAATAAAAAATTAAAACAAGAAGTAATTGAAGTTGTGAAGCTGTCTCATAGACGGCTTCTGCCTACTTTTCAAATACAAGGACAAATATATTACGAAGTTGACTCACTTTGTCTTCAGAACATGAAACCCAAAATTTTGGTGAATCAGCTATGATTCACCTATGATTCTCGTATGACAAATGCGAGATTTAGGGAATTCCCCTGTCTCTGGTTCACGGGATTTTTTTATAATTCCTTCCCTACACTTGTGTACAAAACAAGTCCTTGTGCACGTTAAGCATACTTTTGTTAAGCATTTAATCTATTTTTCTGACTTATCATGGTTGCAGCAACAGCTGCAACCTAGCAAAGACCAAACCACAGCCCATAGTAACCAAAAGTTTATAAACATGTTTGAAAAAAAAAATGTCTAGTTAAAAATTACTTAAATGTGTTTATTGCTAGCTATTATTTCGGTTCAGCTTAGGGGTAAAATGTATTGCAAAAACAAATTAATAGGGATTTGAAAAAAAAACTTGAAATCCCACGAAAATGGCGACGGATTAAAATAAAAAGCGCACTATTGGTATTACCAAAATCATAACGCCTTAATTAGAGGTAAGTAGTCATCTCTATTGAACACTCCCCCTCCCAGGGCCATTAGCAAGCGAAAATTAAAATTGAGTTCTTAAAAAAATTGCCTAATGAAAAGATTGGAATTGATTCAGGAATAACAATTACCATTTTGGTTAAAATTAGCAGTAAAAGTTGATCACGATAACAATTTTTCGATAGTTTCGGAAAATGTTTAGAAACGGGTTTTTCTCGATTTTTTCTCCAGTAAGAACTAGAAAAGAACTCAATCATTCATAATTCGATCTGTAAGAACTAGATTTTTTTCTTTCGCCATTCTTTATTCATTTTCTTCATTTGTTCTTTATTTAATTCATTATTTATAATTCATCTATTATTTACTATTCCATTATTTTATTGGTATATTACTCATACATTACTTATTATAATCTTCATTTATTATTCATATTAGCCAGTATTATTTCATTTATTCATTCATTTCATTCTTTGGTCATCAGTTTCAAGGAGAAGCCTCAGCTCATGGAGTCTATTGCATCTTCTACTTCTTCTGTTGTATCGACTATTAATAACACTTAATCCGAATCAAAGAATCTACTTTGAAGATATTTTCAAAGGGAATATACTATATGATTTAGAAAACTTTCACAATTTGAACAAATAAAGTATTTTGTCTCTACAAAACAAGCAGTGTCAGGGGCAAATCTAGAGCAAAATCTAGGGGGGATGCGACAAGGGCTCCAATAAATGAAATCTTGAGAAGGAATGTGACAAGGGTTTTGATGACCAAATTGACAAATTTATTAAATAAAAGGATAAAAACAGAAATAACAAGAAATGATGGTGGCAGAAAAAATATTGGGGGGAGGGGACAACCCCCTGGCCCCCAGGATCCATGCATAAAATCGTTTAATACAAGCTTTCAAAACTTTTTTTTACACGCCAATTGAAGCAATTAATAACTTTTATACCTTAGTTCAGAGAAAAGACCGTATCTGGGGGGGGGGGGTGTTCTAGCAAGCATTTTTGAATTAAAATCAACTTGGTGGAAGTGGCGAACAACTCGAGAGCTATGGCTAATTAGAGTAAAAGCCAAATCAGACAGTCTTTCTGAGAGGCAGAGCTGGCATACCTTTTTTCAGAACTGTATAAAAATTATTCATTTC